>NC_081159.1:41815047-42047547 GCF_012432095.1 Onychostoma macrolepis | reverse complement strand
TTTGTGCAGTAATTACGAAGTTATTAGTGCAATTATAGTGAGCTTTAAATTAATGCTATTTTCATCCATATCTATGAAAATCACTGCACAACACGTTTATAGTTTTACCCCATATAAAGCTACCTGAGGAATTTGCTCTTTACATCTGTTTCCTGTTATAGATGTGAGATACGCCTATACGTTCAGCCTATAAGAGACGCAAACGCCTACAATCACAGCATTTTCTAAGAAACTGTTTTTTTCTGAACAAAACCGAGTGCGTGTCTCTGTCTAATTGTCTGCGTGTCTCTCATAGACTGACACATATGATACAGGTAAACCAGGTATTTATGGGTGTTTTGCAGGTGGAAACTCGCCGTCTGAGCTGATAACCTCATTCACAAATACCTGAACTGTTTCGACAGGTACAGAAAGCTAAGATATAAACCTAATCACAGAGCTCTGGAATTATATTTTAGTTAAAGGCAGCATATTGATGCAATGCACTATAAAAAATAGTAATAAAACATAAAATAATAATAATAAAAAATAAATGAAAACTTTCTGTACTGGTGAAACATGATTAATAAGTGTGACAGTATTTTCAGTGCCTTAATAAAATCATAATATTATGAGAATAGTTTTGAGAATTATGAGAATAGAATTACGAGATTAAAATCTTAATATTTAAAGTCAATATTACTTTACTCTCTAAATATTATGACTCAATAACTCATAATTCTCAAAATATATTACGTTTATTCTCGTGTTGCTGTAAGACTTTATTCTAGTATTGATACTTTGACTTATAATTCTTATAATTTTTACTTTATCATCAAAATATTATGATCTCACAATGCTATGACTTTATTCTAATAACTTTGACTATATTCTCAGATTATTACAAGTTTAATTTTGTACAGGACTTTATTCTTGAATTGATACAGTTTTAGTGTCGTAATCTCACAATGCTATGACTATTCTTATCATTTTGACTTTTTTTTCTCAAAATGCTACAAATTGAATCTTGTGCAAGACTTTATTCTTGTACTGATGCGATCTTATTATTGTAATTTTTACTTTATTATCAAAATATTACTTTAAACTCACAGTGCTATGACTTTATTCTCGCAATTTTGACTTTTCAGATCTTTACAAGTTTAAAAATAAGACTTTACTCTTGTGTTGATATGATTTATTCTCATAATTCTGACTTTATTATCAAAATATGAAGATATTAATCTAACAATTCTACAACTTTATTTTGACTTTACTCTCAAAATATAGAAAACTTTAGTCTCATAATATTAGCACACAAATGTTGTTGTACATGCGGCCCTCTGCTGATTTGTTTCGAGCTAAATGAACTAGTCTTTTGAATCTTGCTGTTGCCTCCAGATTACTAAAGGGAAAGCCAGACAAAAGCATTAGTGGGACGTTTACATGAGACTGGCCTCTGATTGCCAGCATGTACATATATCACAGTCCAGACACACAATAAAAGCCACAGAACTCACTTCCCACAACCCCGAGACTTTTACAACAGTACCGGTACATGTTTGTTAGCATCCCAGACCATCTAAAGAGAAGAAACAACACACCAGATGTGTCCCTGATATGTTTCAAAAAACATTACAGCAGATCATTTTTATATTTAGCGCCATGTCTTACAAGTTTCTTGTATAACATTTTACAATTATAAAAATAATAAATATATTTATAAAACATTATTAAATAATAAAATGTTGACATCTTAACAGTTCGACATTTTCAAAGCAGTCTAAACAACCCATGCAACTCCTGATCATATAGACTTTGTATAAAGCCTGTGACTGTAGAGCGACACCTTGCCTATCGGTCAGATGCAGCGGGCTTGTTTCTACAAATGTGTGGATAAATCATAAGTAGCACTTCTGAGCAAAATATTCATTGTCTCAAGAGAATAGATTGTTTAAAGTCAAGTCTATTTAATCAAATCAAATTGGATGAAATAGTCAAAGTGGCAGACAGATTCAGCACAATATTGTCGAAGACGAGTTATGTGCTCAGCTCTCCTGTAGGGGTCATTCCTGCTCTTCAGGACTTTTTTAACCCTTTGTAACTTTTAAATGTTTTCATTAGTTATTGGTACAAAATGGTACTGCAGACCTTCACAAATATGCTGTGGTCAAACTTCATTCATTCACTTCATTATTTACACTGTATGAAAAGTAACAGAATGGGAAAAACTAATGTTATTTATTTGCTTATACGAGGACATCAACTTGCATTTTTAACTTGCATTTAAGCATATTGTCATATTAGTATACCAGTTTCATTCCAAGTACAGCCACAGCACTGTTTGCAACTTTGTGATGTGATGCAACTTTCAGAGAAAAAAAAAAAAAGCCCATAAAAGATAAAAATCAATTTAAACTTATTGGAAAAGATTGATTTCTATCACTGCTGTGAACTGACCACACAGAATATGAAGAATATCAAAACATTTAGGAGTCAGCTGTCCACGGTATGGTCCTTAAGATACCAACACAATAACACACTCAGCAAAATATCATCTATCGGAGAAAAAAAAAAAATCGTAATATTTGAAAAATATTGAGATATTAATTTTTGTCATTATTGCACACCCCTAGTACTGACACAAAATGATTCGCAACTGTTGCTTTGTCACGTCCAGCGTAGACAGCCTCAGGCTATTGGTTTCTTTCTTTCTTTCTTTTTTTTTTTTCTAGTAGAAATTATGAATGGCGGGTAACTTAAAAATTTAGTAGCCAAACTGGCTGGTGAGTGAAAAAGTTCATTTCTATCCCTGTTCACAACATTCCAAAGCATAATATTGTACTTTTTACTGCACTACGTTTCATATCAAATATCATTTAATACTTAATTACGTTATAAATCTATTACTTTCTTTCTTTTACTAAAGATTTACTTGAGTACAAGAAAGTACTACATTTTTAATGTTCTTAAGTATTAAAGGTAAAACAAACAACAACTTTTATTTATGAAATCTAAAAAGTATGACATTATGCTTTGGAATGTAGTGAAGTAAAGTTTTCCAAACAAAAACACTAAATTTACTTGAGTAAAGTAAAAATACTTCTCTACTGCCCGCCTCTGATACAAACCAACTACCTCAAAACACCACAAAATCAATCCGATTCACTGATGTTTGTGCTGGTGTTTTCCCTCCAAAATGATGTCACTTCCTGGACGATGAGTTCATTGAGGAACTGTTTATTTGTTTATGTTAAAGGTATTTTTATAAGAAGAAACCTCTGACTATCATTTAAAATAATATTTACAAGAAAACAATTATTATTATTGTTGTTGTTGTTTAGTTAAAACATTTTCAAATAAATGTTACACTAAACAACTAAACTAAATGACTGCATTTTGCATTTTACACTACAAATTTAAGTTATCCTTTACAGGTTTACATGTATACACGCGCACACGCACACACACACACACACACACACACACACACACGTCTGGTTTGCTGTCCTTGTGGGGACTCTCCATAGGCGTAATGGTTTTTATACTGTACAAACTGTATGTGCTATTGTCCTACACCAACCCTACACCTAAACCTACCCCTTACAGGAGACTTTCTGCATTTTCAGATTTTCAAAAAAACACCATTTAGTATGTTTTTTAAGCCTTTTGAATTACGGGGACATAGTCAGTGTCCTCATAAACCACCTTCAAATTGTAATACCTCTGTCATACCCACGTCATTATACAAATTTTGTCCCCGTAAACCACAAAAACCAGTACACACACACACACACACACACATGTTTACTTAGCTATCTAAATGGGGACATTCCATAGGCGTAATGGTTTTTATACTGTACTTACTGTATGTGCTATTGCCCTACACCAACCCTACACCTAAACCTACCCCTTACAGGAGACTGTCTGCATTTTTACAATTTCAAAAAACCTTTGTTTACTTTATTTTTAAACTGGTTTTACAAATGAGGACGTCCATAAAGGGAGGTTTTTGGAGATTTTGTCAGGTTTAGCTCACTTTTGGGTACAAATTTGTCCCCAAAATATGGTTAAGTAGGTACACACACACACACACACACACACAGTTCATATATCAAGTGTGATTAATCAGGTTTCTTTTAGACACATGGCAGCTCCCGTGATAATGTTCCTTTTTGTTAATGCTTAATAAGCATTTAATAGTTTCTAGCTGCATGCTAGATTTTTACCATCTGGTATGTTGGTAAAACAACTATAAAGCAACTAAAATGCAAATATGTTTTTTCTTAAGCTGAGACTTTTTTCTTAAGCTGAGAATTGTTTTTAGTTTAGACCTAAAGTAAAGCAAACTCTATATAGTTTTATTTCTAACTCTGAAATGTGATGTTATTTCAATCTATTTATTTGAAATAAAACAACATTAATCATTTTCATATGAATGTCAGCCAATCTGTATGTTGTCATCTGACCTCATTACATTTTAGTTGCTTATAGCATAAATAATGAAATGCTTTTGGCTTTAATAAAAGGATTAAAAACATAAAACGATCAAAAACATTCTAAAATTGGGTAAACGAGGGTTATTATAGTTAACTAAAGATAAAACTAAAACCATTAAGAATTTATTTTTCTTGAAATGAAATGAACATTAGATTAAATAAAATAAAATATAAAAAAAAACTAAACTTATTTAATTTAATAGTTCCCAGATTGTTCATTTAGTTAATTTAGTTCCTCATTTTTATTTAGTTTAACTTGAAGTAATAATGTAACTAAATCTAAATAAACATAAAATAAACTTGAATTCAAAATATTGAAGTGTGTGAGTGTGTATATGTGATTTTACTAAAGTAGCGCTGGTAAAACAGGTTTTCACAGATGTAGATGTGGTTTAGCGTGGTGTGTGACTGTACAGTGCAGCAATGCTTCTCGTGTGATGAATCATGTTTCGTTTAGACATGTGGCATCTCCCGTGATAATGTTCCTCTTATATGCTTAATGAGCATTTTATGGTTTCTGTAGCTGAATGCAAACTCTTGCCATGCGATGTTCTCACTCGAACTCAAATAAAGATGTATTAAAATATATATGATTACAAATGAGTTTCTAGACTCAGATTTTGTCAAATGCAGACTTAAACTCATCCTACACTTCTCATCTGATCTGATCCTCACTAAATTTGAGTCAGATCATCACGAGACCACTGCGATCAAAGAGTGTTTTATATAGCAAGTTGGCATGTAACGCAATGGTTAATTTGACTATAAAGCTGAGAAAGATACAGGATTTGTGGTTTTGTGGTGGAAAAAAAGTGACATGACTTGCTCAAATCCTCCTCAGTCTGAAACACATCACAAGACTTCTGTTTGTCATACGTATTTAGTAGTATATACACTACCAGTCAAACATTTTTATTGTTTATTATTTTTTATTGTTAAGTATTACTATTACTACTAGTATAAGTATTACTACAATAAAGTTTCATAAAATACTAAAGTAATAATGTAGTAAAAAAAATACAAATCAGAACTGTCTTATATCATTTCTAAAAACATTATTATATCTTAAAATTTAGTATTTTCTTATTAAATGAATCCCATAAATTTATGTTTTAAAAGAATGATACATCACTTTTCTTTGTTCTTGTAGTTCTGCAGATGCAGTTTAAAAAAATGATTATTTTAGCTAACCAAAAATAAATCTAAAATTAGAAAAATGCAATAAAATAAACAGAACTGTATACTGTATATACAAACCTTCAACTTTTTTGTAAAAAAATAAAAATGCATTAAAACTAGGGATGCACCGAATATTCGGCCACCGAAAATTTTCGGCCGAAAATGGCCCAAAAGTGCATTTTCGGTTTTCGGCCGAAAGACTTTTAATCACCGAAACAATACAGCCGAAATGTTATGATGACGCAAACAGAAACCGCGACCTGCACGTGCTTGTCTGAAGCAACATGTCTGCGGTGTGGACGGATGTTTTCAAATGGAGCGGCATTTAATACACAGAGCCGTAGTTCACTGACAAGCTACGCAATATCACGTTCAATATCGCAGACGATTCATCTGCGATATTGAACGTGATATTGCGTAGCTTGTCAGTGAACTACGGCTCTGTGTATTAAATGCCGCTCCATTTGAAAACAGGTGATGGAGATTTAGCGCTAATCACGGAACCGGCTTTACTGACGAGATGCGCGTGACTATCGCATGCAAAACATCCCGATCGCTACGCTGAATATGAGAGGAACTCCGTCTGTGGCGGACGTTTTTGAAAAGGCAAGGAAGTTTCCCAGTGATGGTGTCAAGGCAAAGGGCATAAACATACACAAAAGTTAACATATGGGCTATGGCAGTCTTTGTTTTGATACACTATTATGTTGAAGGCCTACAGAGAAAATATTACTGTATCTTTAAGCAGTTGCACTTGTTCTGAATGCACTTTCTTGTAGTAGTCCTACAGAGAAAAATTTAAAATGCACTTGACCTAAATGCACTTTGTTTTTATGAGAGAACATTTAATTTTACAACCTTTCAGCAGGCCAGTAGGCCTGTACGTTATTTAATGTACACATGAGTGGGGTCAAGTTAAACATTTTAGTTAGAATTTTATTTTATACTGTGCATTGTTGCAATGTGCTAAATAAATATTTGCATAATTTGTAATGGATTTATTCTTTGAAACTTTAATATTAATTTATGCAATTGCAATGCCTTGATTTTAGTAAAGTTAGTACACAGTCATGGCCATAAATGCAATGGTACTAATAATTGGCATAATTTCTTTCGGTGTTTCGGTTTTTGGTTTCGGCCAAGAATTTTCATTTCGGTGCATCCCTAATTAAAACTATAATAGTATCTCTCTGATACTAAAATAACACTGGTGTGAGCTGATGGAAAATGTTGAAAATTGGTGGAGAATCAATATTTTCTTGGTCCCGTGCTTCATGTTTTGTCTGAAGGTGTTCATTTCTTCCATTTTCTCAGCCCATTCAAACCGAAAGGCTTTTGATTCATCTGACTCTGAGTGTGTTAAAATGCACTATCCCAAGAAGACACAAAAATATTTGAATGAAATATCGGACCATAAACAACATTCTTTTAGAGGGTGTAAATAAAACAAAGACTTGCCATTTGAAATATGAAATTTATTTCCCTTTATTTTAGAAGTTCCATTATTGTCTAAAAAACAGATTTGGAATGCTGATTTACAAAGTACTTCAACAAAGTAAAATGTTTGTCAAAGTAAACAAAGATGTGTTGGTCTTATAAAACTCCTCTACGTACAGTAGGCACTGGACTGATGGTGTAGAAATGAATAAAGCTTTTGCAACAGCATTATTTGAATATGTCACACATATCAACTTATTTTGAATACAGTATGGGATTTTATTATCTGTGTGCATGTATTAGAAGTATTCAATAAGATCCTGTTGGGTTTTCATCGTCTGGATGCTGTGCAGCTGGAGTTTTTCTCCACTGTGAGGAAGAGACTTGTGAACCCTCAGATGAACGAATTCATTGCCTCCTACATCTACCTGAAGAGGGAGATATGGAGCATGAGAATACTCAGTTTACACATGCTTTGAACTGTCAGAAGGTAGATATTGATGGCAATATGCAAGTTGTAACATGACAGTCCAAACAGCTGATAAAAACATCACAATAATCCACACCACTCCAGTCCATCAGCTAACATCTTGTGAAGACAAAAGCTGCATAATGATGGATTTGTTTCCTACAAACAGGCAGCTTTTGGCTTCATAAGATGTTAACTGATGGACTGGAGTGGTGTGGATTATTGTGATGTTTTTATCAGCTGTTTGGACTCTCATTCTGACGGCACCCATTCACTGCAGAGGATTCATTGCTGAGACACTGATGCAATGCTACATTTCTACAAATCTGATGAAGAAACAAACTCATGAGGGTGAGCACATTTTTAGCAAATTTTAATTTTTGAGTGATCTGTTGCCTCACATCCTGGTCTTCAAAGTTTACCTTGATAAAGAAGTTGGTTCCGGCCACGACCTGAGTGGTGAAAGATTTGGCAATGAAAGCGGCAAACTTCTTCCCTGCCTTCTCTTCGGCATAATGTTTGACCTGAATCAAAAGACACAGATTTCATATTTAATGCAAACGTGTTTAATTGTCATTAAAATAACATCACAATGAAATCTTAACTTGGTCCTAAAAATGCTTGTTTTTCATGAAACACAATTTCTTGTTTTTTCCTCCTTTGACCCAGACTGAAAAAGCCTGTTTTGCAAAAAGTATGTGATTTGTCAAGTTAGACGAATTACTCTGACACACCCGAAGACTTCCTGAACATCATGTGAAGATTACCAGTTCATTCAAGTTATGTATAAGCATTTGTGCATTTTTTTTTTTTTTTTGTTTACTTTATGACCTTGCATAAATACCATTTATTGCATGCAATCGCTGTTGTACTTTTGACATAAATTATGACTTTAAATCATTTAGGAAGCTGAACGTAGTTTTCCTGCATTAATTAATTTTTATTTATCATTTCATTATTTTATTGACACATAGCATAGTAAATTATAAATACTAATAAATACACATCACGTGCATTCCCGTATCAGCTGACTCACACCATCAAAACAAGAGCAGAAGCTCAGTCTCACCTCATCGCAGATCTTCTGCACCTCGGCCGTGGCTTGCTTCACCGCGGATGGACCTCCAACCAATGCCGCCATTGCTGTAATGTGCCGTTGATCGGTGTCGAAAGATGTAGAAAAATGTGTTTTATAGAGTCAAATTCACAGAAATGTCACTGCTACAGACTCGTATTTATGTTGTCTAGATCATATGACTATGAGACATCACTGGAATGTACCATGTGTTCGGAAGAGGCGGGGGTTGATTAAAAAAAACAACTTTACAAAAAAAAAAAAAAAAATGTAGAGTTAGGCTATAACAGTAATGATGTATAATTAAATAAAGCAAATAATTATTAAGGTTGGTGTTTAAAGCTGAACACATTTGTGTATTGATGTATCATGGATACTTTCTCTTATATTTTGGTTTAGTCTGAGGCGGGACCAACACAAAAGTGAGTAGATAGACAATTGTGGGCGTGGCTTAATAGACCGGGCGTTCTCTCTGATTGGTGAACTCCGATGGTATAAATAAAAAACTTTTCCTATTTTAATGAAACACGGTATATTTTCGGCTAAATGGCTTTAAAATTACTCCATGAAGTTATTAAAGAGTATACTATTGTCCAGACAGCTGCAGAAGCACAAACATAAACGACGCAGTCACGTGCTATATGTTACTTTTCTCAGCGCTGATCTGAACAAACCATTCACAATCGATTGTGATTACTAGATGAAAATTTGTTTTAATTACATTTAAAGGAATAATTGGAAACAAGTTGCATGTCTATATCAGACACTGCTCATTTAAATGAATAGATTTAAACGATTATAGTGAAACTTCTCAAATAAAACGCCTACATATATACAAGCGGGCGAATACAGTAATGGGCTTTTGAGCCTCTGAGCGCCGCCTGGAGGAAAATATGCTTCATGTCTCACGATAAACGCTATCAGCTACACTCCGTGTAACCGCCTCAATCATAGATACATAGTTAAACCAAATACGCTGCTTTAGATCAGTCGTAGCTGCACTTTTTAGACTTCATTCTATCAGTAGGCCTACTTAAAAGCGCACGTATCTTATCCTGAAATCGACAGAGATGAGCACGGTGCTGCACCTGAGGTCAGGTGTGTGCGCTCTGGTGGCGCTCCTGCTTCTGTCAGTGTCAGCACACAGTGCCGATCAATGTGACAATGGAGCTGACAACTGCAATAAATGGACTGAAACATCTCACAATCGACCTCTAAATACAGGTAAAGCATTTAGTTCTCACTGTCTCTGATTAAATGACAAAATAGTAATGGGCTAAATGATGAAAATGTCAGATAAAAGTTTTAAAAATCTAGTTTAAGATGTAATATATGTGTATTCCACTGGCTTATATGCGAAACAAAACAATTTTGTGCTTTTAACGAACGTGGGAGGAGGTCATCTGTCATAGTAAACATGGGAGTTTGCACGTATGGTCAGTGACTGGGTCAGAGAAAGCTTGAAGTTGCATCATCTGATGAACAGTTAGAGCTTCCTTTGCCAAAATCTGGCTGATGAAAGCCCTTTCCTCCCACAAAGAAAAAACTTGGTAAAGCGTAATTAGGAAATACAATGTTGTAACTATGACAGAAAAGTTGACATTATGAGATAAAAAAAATAGAAATTATAGATATATAGATAAAAAATGAAAATTAAGACGTGTAAAAACAAAAAGAGATATAAAAAGCCATAATTATGGCATGAAAAAAATCTAAATTATTACACATTGAGCCATAATGAGATAAAACGTAAAAACGTAAAAGTAAAACGAGATAAACAGTCATTATATACACTGTAAAAAAAAAAAAGTTGAGCCAACCAGCTTCAGCAGATTTTTGAGTTTTCTCAACTTGTCATTTTAAGTTTATAAAACAAAAATTTGAGAATCTCTCACAAAAATAAGTTGAGCAAACTCAAAAATCTGCTGAAGCTGGTTGCCTTAAAATTTTAAATTACAGTGTAATTTCATTACAGTCATTATAAACAGTCATTACATAATTATTACATAAAGTCAAAACTATGACAGTCATCATGAGATACAAATTAAAATTTTGAGATAAAACGTAGAAATTATGACATAAAAGTAAAAATTATGATATTAAGTCATGATGGGATAAAAAGTTTTTTTTTGAAAAAGTCAAAGCTGAAATTATGAGATACTGTCATAAAAAGTAGAAATTGATATAAATTATCAGATAAAAAGTCAATTATTACATAGAAAGTTCTGTGTCAAAATGAAGAAAAGAAAAGTCAAAATGATATGAGATAAAAGTTATTATGTATGAAGAATTTAACTATGAAATAATTATGAGATCGAAGTTGAAAATTGCAAAAAGTTGGAGATATGAGTAAAAGTAATAAAAGTCTTAATTATGAGATAAAAAGTCGTAATTATGATATGGAAAGTTGGAATTATGAGATACCATGTCATAATTATGAGATTAAAAAGTAGAAATTATGAGTCACAATGATAAGATAAAATGATGTGATAAAAAGTCTAAATATTGTGACAAAAAAAGTCACAATTATGAGATTAAAAAGTCATAATTATGATATTAAAAAGCCAAATATGACATTAAAAAATGTGACTTTCATAATTACTTTTTATCCCAGAATTTTGACTCGGTTTCATAATTATGATTTTCCAAAACATGATTTCCCCCCCTAGTGTGACTTCCATCATAGATATCTTTATAAGGTCAGTGATTATATAATTTTACAATAAATATTATCCAGATAGTTGCAGTACCAGATTTTGGTGTTTTGAAATTCATCAGTGTTTGTTTTGAAGTATTCAACAGGCTCCTGATGAGCTTTAGATGTTCAGTAGATGTAGCTGATGTAGCTTTTCTACAGAATTCATCCTCTTCTGTATGGACCTGAAGATGGGATGTAAAGAATGACTCTGCGCTTTATACACGTTCAGCAGGCAGATATTGATGGCAGACTGCAAGAAGCTTTCAGAATTTATCATGATATTGGTTGGCAGTGAAAACATCCAACTACTTCTCAGCCAATTAAAATATGCAAATTTCATATTTAATGCAAATCTGTTTCTCATGAAAATATTATCTTAATATGGTTTTAAATGTTTCTAATTTTCATAAAAATATAATTTCCTTTTAATTATTATTTTCATCCAGACATGTTCTTGTCTGGCTTGTGATATTTAGCATATATTACCATATCTTATTCTTATGTTGCATTTATTTTTTTTGTTAAAACAAATGAGTAAAACCAACTTTCACAAGAGCACATTTGTTTAGTTTGACACACCCATGTGAAGATTATTAATCCGTTCAGGATGCTGAATCAGCATTTGTGTTTGGGTGGGAGTCTAGATTCCCACAAGATTCTAGACTATGACACATTATGTAATTATGTTATTAAGTAATAGACACTTTTTTTTTTTTTTTTTTGTGACATTGCACTGTTTCCACTGTTAATCAAGTTTGGAGGGAAAAATAAAGAATCTTCTAACAAAATATATATTTAAATGTAACAAAATATATAAAAAGAAATACATAGTTTAAAGTAATATTTATATATACATATAATTTCATCTGTATGTAACTTTATTATGTAATAATACTTTACCATATGTTTTATGTAAATTTTCATTCTTTTCTGAAGGATCATGTGACACTGAAGACTGGAGTAATGATGCTGAAAATTCAGCTTTGCATCACAAGAATAAATTACAATTTGGAATATATTCACATAGCAAACAGCATTACAATTTTTACTGTATTTTTGATCAAATAAATGCGGGCATGGTGAGCAGAAGAGACTTCATAAACATTAAAAACTTACCAAACCTAAACCTTTGTTAGGTTTAAAATACTAAAACAATATTTTTATTTTTGCAGGCCCCCTGCAGTTCCATAGATCTATACTTATCCATAAACAAGATCACATAATAAATGATAAGTGTGACTTGTGTGTTTCAGATGATGTGACGTACGAGCAGCTGAAGGACATGATGTCCACCGGAAGTGTGCAGCTCTTCGATGTTCGTGAACCAGACGAGCTGGAAGCAGGATTTATTCCAGGAGCCACTAACATTCCCTGTAAGTCACCCGCACACAAAGATCTGCACAAACACACTCAGACATGATGAGTTACGGTGTTTTTGGTCATGCAGTGGGAGACGTGGAGCAGGCCCTCAGACTGAACCCAGATCAGTTTAGAGAGCTCTACGGCGTCCCAAAGCCTGGTTTACAGGACTCAGACTTTGTGCTGTACTGCCTGAGGGGCATCCGCAGCCTCACCGCGCTGGAGATCGCTAGAGATCTGGGATACAGCAGGTATATGAACACACACGCACACGCACACGCTCACGCACACGCACACGCACACGCACACGCACACACACACACACACACACTCACACACACACACACACTCACACACACACACACACACTCTCACGCTCATGCTCACGCACATGCACACGCACACACACACACACACACTCACACTCACAGATACTCCTATCATTATGGGGACTCTCCAGAGATGTAATGTTTTTTCTACTGTACAAACTGTACAAACCCTACACCTAAACTTACCCCTCACAGTAAATCTGCTATTATAGTTAAAAAAAAAACTTAATTCTGTATGATTCATAAGCTTGTTTCCTCATGGGGACAAAAAAATGTCTCCACAAATTCACTGGTATTTATGGAAGCCCGTTTCCGCCACTGAAAAAAATAAATAAAAAGGTAATTGCGAATTTTTATCTCACAATTCTGACTTTTTTTCTCATAATTGCGTGATATAAACTCGCAATTGCGAGTTAAAAAGTAATTACTGAGAAATAAAGTCAGAACTGTGAGATATAAACTCACAATTCTGACTTTTTTTCTCAGAATTGAAAAGTCAGAATTGCAAGTTTATATTAGGGCTGAACAATTTTGGAAAATAATCTAATTGCGATTTTTTTACCAATATTGCGATTGCGATTTAATATGCAATTCTTTTTTAAAGCTCTTTATGTTCTGTATTATTCAACAAAGACAAGCAATAAATCATTGTATAGTATGACCAACACAATATTAGATAGATTACACATGAATGTTCTTTTCTGTAGGCCAGGCCTGTATGTTACGATGAAATTAGGTGATGCATGAATTGATATGAATGACATTTTTATTTAACAACTACAATCACAGTAGTATATTGACTGATTTGTTAAACTTCCAGCCTTGTAAGCATGTAATAATTATGACAACATAAAGCACTGACAAATAAGCCTGGTGTAAACATTATTATGAAAGTCAGTAACAAATCACACAAACTAAAGTAGATTGAAGAAATATAAAAACAAATCTGTTGCTTTACCACACTCAGTATTTAGGTAATTAATTCAAGGTCACTGTAATAAACATATGTAAACATGTGGATTGCACTTTTTAAACACTGTCTGTTAACTTTGGACAGACTTTAAATAAATAAGAATATATATATATTACTCTATTATATATATATTATCTTCAGGTCGAAGTCTTCAGTAATGAAATGCACCGTAACACTGTTACTCTACGTGTAGCGTGTCAGGGTTGTCAGATTTTCACAACAAAACCCACCCAATTGCTACTCAAAACCAATCACGTTTCGAGGGGGGTCCACCGCTAAAAATCGCATTCCGGGGGGTAAAATATACGTTTTTTGGAGGGTTTCTCCTGGTAAGAGTCGCACTCCAGGGGCTAAAAATCATGTTTTTGGAGGCAAACCGCGGACCTGGCAACACTGTAGCGTGCCAACTTGATGCTTCCTCTGAAGACTGCTTAGATGTGTTCGACTTGAAGCAGTGCTGCTGGACCGATCGGTGTTTGTCATCAAAGTACTGCGAGTGCTTTCTCTCGCCATACTTTTTATGTCATACACCGATCGATCTTTAAGTCAAACACACCTTTTACTCTCGCGTGTCATGTGACAGAGTGTAATCGCAGCCTCTGCGGTTGAAAAATGTAGTTTTTTCATATCGTGATATTATCGCAAATGCAATTAATCGTTCAGCCCTAGTTTATATCATGCAATTCTGTGAAAAAAAGTAAATTGCACATTTTAGAGTGGCCTTTTATTGTGGCCAGACTAAGGCACACCTGTGCAATAATCATGCTGCTTGGTCATGTTCCTGTCCTTGTTAAGTGTGATTATTTAAGTCTTGTCCAGCTGTGTTTTAGTCATTATCTAATTGTCATGTGTATTTAGTTCCTGCCTGTTGAGTTAGTTTTCGTCTGGTCTACTCGTTATTCCCCGGTGTTCCTGTCTGTCTCAGCTTTGTCTTGCCCTGCCTTGTTTGGATTAATTAAAGACTATTATTTTGAGTTATCTCCTCGTCTGCGTGTTCCTCGTTCCTCGTTCCTCCCTGCTGTGTGCACCGTGACACGAACACAGATTTAGACATTTGTGAACAATATTTGAGAGAAATAGCCCTTTTGTGTACAAAGAAATAGTCTTAGATCTTTGAGTTCAGCTCATGAAAAATGGGGGCAAAAACAAAAGTGTTGCTTTATAATTTTGTTCAGTGTAAGTATATCTATATAGTTTTATTGACTTTTATTTTAGTTTTAATTATTTTAGCACATCAAGTTGAACTAAATGAAAATGAGAAATGTTGCCTTTGTAACTAGCTGAAATAAAATAAGTTTAAGTATAATAAGGTTATTTATATAATATCTATATAAAGTTTAAGTTTATATATATATATATATATATATATATATTTTAATGGTTTTAGTTTTTTTTATCTTTTGCTAGAAAAGTCTTTTATAGCTTTTAAAAAAAACTTTTTTAAAACAATTTTAAAAGTGTTTTATATATATATATATATATATTTATATATATATATATATATATATTTTTTTTTTTTTTTTTTTTTTTTTTTTTTTTATTTACTTATTTAGTTTTTAAATAGGTAGTGGCATCAGTTATATCACTGCTTTTTCCCCCAGTGGTTGTAGGAAGCATTGTGTCATAAGCAGAAAAATTATGATTTATGTTTTCTTTTCTTCTGGGGACATTTACATACATTGCATCTCTACACAGTTGGCAAAACCTCATGGTTTACACAAGCTATATAAGGGAGGGAAAGAAAGAAAGAAAGAAAATGAATAAAATCACAAATCACTGTAATGGTTATAGTCATTTGCTCTAAATTATTATATTGGCTAGAAAAAGCTCTAGCAAAATATTGCAATTAAATATGTGTGTGTGTGTTTTTAAAAAAAAATTAATCCTCATCTGTAAATCACAAAAACCTCATGATAATTTATTTTTATTTATGCTCACAAACAACAAAATCAGAGGTTTAAAGTATTGGAGTAAATGTAACTAATTACTGTACTTGAGTATCTTTTGGGATACTTTGTAGTTGTACTGAATATCACAGATATTAGCAACTTTTACTCTCTACTTTGTAACGATCGGCCTTATCGGCCGAATTACATAGATTTAAAATGGGGTCAGATTAAACTGTGTGAGGTAAAATAAGTGTTTTAAAAGATGAGACAACAAAAGTAGAAGGAATAAACAGTGTATTTACAAACTTCACAAAGAACAATTCCTCAATCCAGCTGGTGCAGTCCTTTGGTCACTGACCCCGATTATTTTCCATGCTGCCTCCTTTATGCTGTCCCACTTCCTATTTCCTGTCATGTGATCAGTCACATGACAGGCAGACCCAGACTCATTTAAAAGACATACACACATTAAAATAGTTTAGAGGAATAAAAACATGTGTCCTGTGTGACAGTGTCACAACTTCACTGCATTTTTGAACGAGTATCTGTATCTTGTCCTTACTCACCCAAACTGGTCAACAAGGCTACTTTACATGCGTCTTAGCAAGTAGTTGTGAATCACAGGTGTTTTATATATAATAAATATAAAACACCTGCAGCTGGCAATGAGGCCAAAACTAGCACATCCAGTGCAAGAAGACTTTGATTTGATTAATTTGATTTAATTTATTATTATTATTATTATTTATTATATTTTGAAATTTTGAGGCGTTCAGTTTTATTTTGGTTTTAGAAAATAAACGTGATTGTTGTCCTCACAAATCAGCTCTTTCTTGTTTGTGTTGCATGTTCTCTGTGCCTTGTCTTAGACTTTTATATCACTTTCTGTCTCCAGTTTGAATCTTATCTTGTTCAGCTTGTTATCCTCCTGTATATATATATCGCTAGTGTTTCTTTAGTTCTTTGTGAGTTGTTGAATGTAATGGTTGTCTGTTTGCATGTCATTCTGTTCTTTGTTCCCTTTGGTTTTTGGTTTATTGTTTGTTGTAGTTTTTCCATGAAATGCCTGCACATAGATCCTTGCCTCTGCCTGTTTTCTCCAGCTTCTCCACAACGTTACAGTTTTTGACCGGCATGTCTCTTTGACGAGTGCATCTTTGAGCCTATATTTAGTATAAGTAAAATACTTAAGTACTGTTAAAATCAGACTTTTACTCAAGTTGTTTTGGAATTGGTGACTTGTAACTTGTAGTGGAGTAATTTTCACTGTAAGGTATCTGTACTTTTACTCAAGTATAGTTTTCAGGTACTCTTTACACCTCTGAACAAAACTCATCATCAGTGTGTGTTTGTCTCTCAGGGCCCGTCATTATGCTGGAGGATACAATGAATGGATTCAGCTGGAACCACAGTAAACGAAGCTTATTTCCGCTCTGTGAAGGACTGTGAAGATGATGACTGAAATGTATACAGCACTTGACTTTTAAAATGACAACACAGACCAAAAATGTATTATTCATAATATCTCAGATGTGTCTATATATTTTTGGTAAAAAAATTAAATAAAAATAAATAAATAAATAAATAATAAATATTGCATTGCAAATATTTATGATAGTTTGGTTGTTTTTATGCCATAATATGATTTTGAAATGATTTTGTCAGCACAAGCTTCTCAGCAATAGACCCAGCTAAAAAATATGTAAAGCTATTTGCGGTACATTTATGTTTTTCCAAGTAGCTCAAACAAACACTATTAAAAAAGTTATTATATGTTTATATGTTGCTCAAACAACGTTAAAACAGTAAAACAACATTTCTCACTTTCATTTAGTTGATGTATATTAACACAAAGCACACAACATATTTGCTAAACCCTAAAATAAAAATGTAAAATACAAAAATAAAAACTAATTCAAAATATTAAAACTTTGAAGTCATAATCAAGTACTGACCAAACTGACGATGGAAGAATAAGTATAAGTAAATAAGTAAAAAGTATAATAACAGGGATTTCTAAAATGAAATTCACACAATTCCTTTGCAACAACAACTTGCATGCACATCATGAACAAATTTGGTTTCCTACAACCAATTAAAAATCACCAGCCTGTAACTTCAATAAATTGGGATAAATGCGCAAAATTATATGTATGGAATTTTATGAGAATTGAGCCACAAGATGGTGCTATATTAAAGGAGTTTTTATATTGACTACTTACAGCACATTCTCTGTTGACAACACACCTCACTTATTTTAATTTATGAAAACAAAAGCCTGTGGTTTCAGACTTTCAAAAAATAGATAAATAAATACATTTTTTTTTAAAAATCACAAAAAGTCAAAATCATGCAGAGCAAATTCAAGGAAACTTAACCATGTAAATATTTCATGACTACATTGCATATTTCACACTAAACAATAAATATTAATTTAAAAAATATTAATTTTAACCACCAAACCACATGCACATGATTCTGGCATATCAATAGCAATGAAAAATACCACTATGAGTATGCCTTCAAAAACAGTTGTTGCTGTTGCGTTATGGGTGTCCCGAGTTCGAATCCCGGCTCAAGCACCTTTCCAGATCCCCCTCCTCTCACACTTTGCTTCCTGTCTGCTCTCCACTGTCATATCATAATAAAGGTGAAACATCAAAAATAAATCTGAAAAAAAAGCCTTCAGAAACTGACCAGATAATGATTTTTAAAAAAATACTTTTCCCCCTAATGTTTGTCTCGAAAGACTAAAATTGCTAAAATATGTCTAATTATTATTATTTTCATTGTCCCCTATACACTTTTAAATTCCTCTTTATAGTAAATGTATAGAAAGCGATCAAATCATACACATTTTACTTTGCAATTTTTCCAAAAAATATAAGTATTAAAAATATGATTCATTTGGAATTTATATATGCAATTTGTCATTTTTTCTTCAAAGATTTTAAGACTTTACTGGGACAGTCATTGTTTTTATGCAAGAACAATTTTCAAGTCAGTTTTTTTTTTTCATTTTGAAAATAAAAATGTTAGTAATGTTAAGATAAATCATATATATATATTCACTGGGCTCCAGTCCTTAGATTTTGACACCACTGCAGCATGCTAATGATTAAAGTCTGGACGGAATATAAATGTTATCTGACTCTCTGACTGATTCTGATCCACTACTAATGTAGCCAAGATCACATGACACGTAATCACACCAAAGGTGCCAAAATAAGTTATACATTACAGTTAGAGAATTCCACGGAACTATTACACTAAACCACAAGAATGATTATTTCACAAATCATTTCCCATTGAGCTTTTATTTAACTTGAGGAACATCCAACATACTCTGCTTCTTACTGGAATTGTATCATCACAAATAAATGATAAGAAGTGATTGACCCATGCAACTAAAAGAAAGTTATTTGTCACATCTGTAAATATATACGTTTTCATGCACTCCATGTGTAAAATGTGAAATGAAATGATCATTCTTTAACACTTTAGAGGTAGAGGCAGTAGATTTTCAGATTAGCTGTGACGTCTTCATGACTTCATCAACATAGATTACATGTGGTCCTGTAATAACTGAACTCCCCTGTAAGTCTACAGTAAAGATGCATACAATAACGTGCATGATAGACAGTACATTTACTATCATAAGATATGTGCTGTATGCAGTGTCCATTTAAACAAGTAAAATTAGATGTAGGTTAATTTCAGTTGGGTGTTTTCATCTTAAAGTCCTGCATTTTGGTTACTTATTAAAGACTTTGAATTAGTACTTCCTCGTGCGTTTCACTAGAACATACGTGCCCTGACACATTACGGTTATGACACATGGTCATTTCATAGTTAATTTCTTATCAGACTTTTTAATATGAGGTCAGCCCATATGCCAAAAATATATTTTAGATATATGCCAAATATATGTTGTAAACAATATTTTTGAAATAGAAAATTTAGTTTCAACCCTTATAAACCAAAATATGTTTCAAAATGTATTTGAGGGCCAAGAAATCACATTTCCAATCTAACAGTAGCCTACACTTAGGGTAAATGCAAATGTGGATGGAATAGCCAAGAGATCAAAACTACATTAATAATGATTTCATAATGCTAATTTTTATATATACCTACAGTGGGGCAAATAAGTATTTGATACACTGCCGATTTTTCAAGTTTTCCCACTTACAAAGAATGGAGAGATCTGTAATTTTCATCGTAGGTACACCTCAACTGTGAGAGACAGAATCTAAAAAAAAAAAAAAAAATACAGAAAAATCACATTATATGATTTTTAAATAATTCATTTCCATTTTATTGCATGAAATAAGTATTTGATACAATAGAAAAATAGAACTTAATATCTGGTACAGAAACCTTTGTTTACAATTACAGAGGTCAGACATTTCCTGTAGTTCTTGACCAGGGGCCTGTACCATGAAGCCGGTTTAGCTGTCTAGCCAGGTAAGTTTCAGTTTAGTTTGCACCGATCCTGGGTTTTAGGTACCATGAAAGTGGCTTGGCTTTTAGCGGCGTTCATTGCCATAGTAACTTACACTGCACAGCTAACCTGCTCCGGGGCAGGTTATGTTCGGAGTTAGAGATCTCAAACTGAAATTGGATCAGATGTGAGCAAAGTTACACATGTCTGACACAAAAAAGTCACTCCCCCAGTTTCTCTTTCTCCAAATTAAATGTCACTAGTACTAAAAAAAAAAAATTGTCTGGCTTTAATGATAATTAGTTATTTTATATGATTTATATAATTTATATTATTATTAATCCATTACACACAAGCAATTTTAGTTTAACAGTTATCATAAATCATTTCTTTTAAATGAATGTTAATATATACAGATTGTATGTAATAACTATCTATTGATTCTACAGCTTAATGCTTTAAAAATGACGTGACCTTACATGTTTGAGTCTCTATCGCTGAATGTTTCCAACTATATAAACTAATTCAACAAGTTTCACTTGTGACTGCACTGATAAAGCAAGAGCATTTCTTTTATTTGTCCTCTTTCATGAACAAGTACTTTTTTCATTGTAAATGCATTTAAATTCATCATATTCTTCAATCTCTTAACCTTTAGCAAAACCTTTAACCAAGGCTCGTGATTGGCTGTTCGCTGCTGATGTCACACATTCACGTGCATGCGCTCCACAAACTCAGGATCAAAGCCTGAGTTGACAAAGTTGATGATCAGCATCATGGTACCAACAAAGCCGTATTGGAGTGGTTTGGTTTTGTCAACTTGAAACTAATCCTGTAACTCTGAATTTGGTCATCTACCATCATGGTACAGGCCCCAGGTTTGCACACACTGCAGCAGGGATTTTGGCCCACGCCTCCATACAGGTCTTCTCCAGATCTTTCAGGTTTTGGGGCTGTCGCTGGGCAACATGGAGTTTCAGCTCCCTCCATAGATTTTCTATTGGGTTCAGGTCTGGAGACTGGCTAGGCCACTCCAGGACCTTGAAATGCTTCTTACGGAGCCACCCCTTAGTTGCCCATGCTGTGTGTTTGGGGTCATTGTCATGCTGGAAGACCCAGCCACGACCCATCTTCAACGCTCTTACTGAGGGAAGGAGGTTGCTGCCCAAAATCTCACGATACATGGCCCCATCCATCCTCCCCTCAATACGGAGCAGTCGTCCTGTCCCCTTTGCAGAAAAGCACCCCCATGCTTCATGGTTGAGATGGTGTTCTTGGGATTGTACTCATCCTCCTTCTTCCTCCAAACTTGGCGAGTGGAGTTTATACCAAAAAGTTATATTTTGGTCTCATCTGACCACATGACCTTCTCCCATGCCTCCTCTGGATCATCCAGACGGTCTTTGGCAAACTTCAGACGGGCCTGGACATGTGCTGGCTTGAGCAGGGGGACCTTGCGCGCGCTGCTGCAGGATTTTAATCCATGACGGTGTAGTGTGTTACTAATGGTAACCGTTGAGACTGTGGTCCCAGCTCTCTTCAGGTCATTGATCAGCTCCTCCCGTGTAGTTCTAGGCTGATCCCTCACCTTTCTCAGGATCATTGATACTCCACGAGGCGAGATCTTGCATGGAGCCCCAGTCCGAGGGAGATTGACAGTCATCTTGAATTTCTTCCATTTTCTAATAATTGTGCCAACAGTAGGGATGGCTGACGCGAAGCTGATGTTTCGACACCGTGTCGAGATCCCGAAGCGCAGATGTTTCGAAACACTGCTCCGAAGCGTGATTCGAAACACCCATGTCACGTGACTAAGGCGATTCGAAGCATCGGGGCGTGTCACAAGTGTTTCGAGACGTGGCATACCTACCGAATCTGCGTTTGATTGACAGGGTCAGGAACAAATCACACAATCGCACATCTTTCTCAACCTAACTCCCACAAAGTATAAAAGTGTAGTTAACGCATCTTCACTTCGTGGGTTTTTGAGAGAGGAGAAAGATTTTGCGATATAGTGATATTTATAGTGTAATCTTGTTAATTATATTTAGGCTAGATGAAAAGTTATTATTAAGATATTGATAGATATAGGCTATAGACATTGACAGGTAATTAGGATAAATATACTGATACATTCATATAGGCATACATTAATATAAGTTAGATAGTGACAAGCACAGCAAGTTAGAGATAGGATATCATAGGCTAATTGATACATAGATTATTTCATACTAATAGATTACATAATAATGGAAGCTCCATGCAAGAGATGCCATGCATCTGTGGTGTGGGAGCATTTCCATTTGGAAACACAAAATAAAGTGAGATGTATGTATTGTGATCAGCTAGCCTACTGTAATAATACAACATCCACGATGGGCCATTTGAGGAGCACTCATCCTGGCCTTTTGGGGGTGCAGAGGATGGTAACATTGTCCCTGTACCTAGGCCTGCTATCAGTGGCGGTTCTACATTGAATTACTCCCCGGGCGAGATATGCATATTTGACTATCCCAATCATACATTTGTGGGTGGAGTTAATGTAAATAGCCTCTGCCAGCAACATAGCTATTTGCACTTAAATAGACACTCCGATTTTTTTTTAAATTTTTTTTTTATTCCGAACAATTAAACAGTTGCCCACATAAAAAAAACAGGGGGTGCTACAGCACCCTCCGCACCCCCACTTCCCGCGCCCCTGGGTGTGACTGACTTTAGCCCACTTGTCCCACTAATTTGGGAGAGGTGAACTGTCCCCCGCAGCCGCACCCCCTCCCCGTTCAACTTCTCACACAGCTTCTGTGCTCGGTACCTTCTCAACAAGCAGGGGCGCCAATTTGCCAATTCCCCGCACAGTTATATGATAGATAATATGATAGATAATAGAAAACCGCTTAGTGGCGCAGATAATTTTTTTTTCCCAATGGCTTGTGCCGCCCCCCACGTGTCATGAAAAAATGCCGCCTCGGTCGGCTGCCCCGTTCGCCCATGCCTAAAACCGCCACTGCCTGCTATTGACACTGCTGGGCCATCTAAGCAAGGCATACATTGTATGAAATCTAATTCAGATCACAAAGTGTTGAGACACTGTTTAGAAAATCCATATTTTAAAATAAAAATCTTTATATGTAAAAAAAACAGAAAAAAAGAAGTCAGACATTGTGGCTTGATGTCTTTTATTAATGTTCATTTGTCATGACCAAAATAACATTTATTCATAAAGAGTTCACTCAGATGTCAGACCGATGTTTCAACACATTAGAATAGCAGAACAATAAAAACACAAATTCTAAATGCTTATTATAATTTTATGAATTACTGCTTCACCCGGGATTCGAAACCAAGGTGATAGCATTCCAGTCATGAACACGAACCACTCCCCCGAATCACTTGGCGAACCCACGAACACAACATAGGTTATAATTCGTGTATTCGCCAAACTGATTCTCTGTCGAAACTGTTTCAGAGCAATACTTGAAAATGACCGCTAGGTGTCACCGTAGAGACGGGTGTCGAACTGCTTCGAAGCCTCGACACATTTGCTTCGACTGTTTCAGTGTTTCACGAAGCCTCGCTTTGCCCACCACTAGCCAACAGTTGTTGCCTTTCCACCAAGCTGTTTGCCTATTGTCCTGTAGCCATCCCAGCCTTGTGCAGGTCTACAATTTTGTCCCTAGTGTCCTTAAACAGCTCTTTGGTTTTGCCCATAGTGGAGCGGTTGGAGTCTGATTGATTGAGTGTGTGAACAGGTGTCTTTTATACAGGTAACTAGTTCAAACAGGTGCAATTAATACAGTTAATGAGTGGATGATAGGAGGGCTTCTTAAAGACAAACTAACAGGTTTGTGAGAGACAGAATTCTTGCTGGTTGGTAGGTGATCAAATACTTATTTCATGCAATAAAATGGAAGTTAATTATTTAAAAATCATACAATGTGATTTTCTGGATTTTTTTTTTTAGATTCTGTCTCTCACAGTTGAGGTGTACCTACGATGAAAATTACAGATCTCTCCATTCTTTGTAAGTGGGAAAACTTGAAAAATCGGCAGTGTATCAAATACTTATTTGCCCCAATGTATATAGTATTTATTTATTTATTTATTTTAACACTGTAAAGTATGTGTTACATAGACAACAAATAAAGTTTTTCTTCAAATGTGACATACGTGAATGCATTTTCTTGGATTGAAATATATAGTACAAAATATACAAACAATTGCCAAAAAATATATTGGTATAAAATATATTAATGCAAATATATTTTAGCACACATATTTGTATATTTTCAAATATATTAAAAAATATATTGCTGTTGCTTTGGTTACTTTATTATAAGGTGTCCTTGTTACAGAGTTTTTATACATTTAAGTACTGAGTAATATTAATCAGCAGATATACTAAACTTTAAATCATTAAGAAATAAAGTAGTTAGTGAAATGAGAAAGGCGAAAACTGCATATTTTGAGCAATTGATTGCAGAATCAGGAGGAAATAGCTCATCTCTTTGGAAGTGCATTAACTTTCTAAATGAGAAGGTATACAAAGAAAACCACTGTTGGAGCTGTACATAAATGGAAGAATTAGTACTGATAGCATTGAAATTGCTAATATATTTAATAGATATTTTATCCAGTCTGTAGAACAACTTCCTTTATGATTTGGTTAATATGTAATAAAAGATACACCTTCATCCTTTTATATTTCTGAGGTTGATGAAGATAAGATATATCAAACTATTATTCAATTGAATAATTTGGAATGGATGCCGAGTTCATTAAAAAACATACTGCTTGTTTGCTAAAGCCCTTGGTAAATTTGATAAATCTATCTGTCAGAGAAAGTAAATTCCCCTCAAATTGAAAAACTTCTATTATAACCCAAATTTTTTTAGGAAAGATTAGCTGATGAGGTCCAGAATTATAGACCAATTTCTATACTCCCTGTAATTTCTAAAATTTTGGAAAAATTGGTAGCTGAACAACACCTTATCAACTATTTAGATTTTCTTTCTTTTTTAAATCTACTTCATTCTAAACAGTTTGGTTTTAGGCCTAAATATTCAACAGAAATGGCAAACTGCTTTCTCACTGAATTTATTAAGGGAGCTTTAGATAATGCCAATGTAGGCACGGTATTTTTAGATCTCAGCAAGGCATTTGAATCACAAAATACTCCTACATAAATTAAAGCTGTTTAGTTTCTCTCAGCAGGCAATAAATTGGTTTAGATCATATTTAGAATCACGAGATCATTGTGTTAAAATAAATAATTCAAGATCATTTTTACGAAACAATGAGATGGGTCTCCCTCAAGGGTCAATTTTAGGTCCACTGTTGTTTTCTTTATATGTCAATGATTTACCAAATTGTTGTAAGGAAACTAAATGTAATTTATATGCAGATGGCACAGTATGTATGTAAGTATCTGCACAAACTCCACGATTAGTTGCAGATATATTAACAAATTAAATGACTGGTGTGTCACAGTCGCTGCAAAATAACTGTTTGACCTTGAATTGTTCAAAAACCGAGACGGTGTTTTTCAGTTAGAAGGAGGAAATGAATGGTTTTATAATTAAGATCAATCAAAAAGCAATAGAGACAGTTAATAATTTTAAATATTTAGGTGTTATTTTAGATTCTCAATTAAAATTTGATGTGCATGTAAAGAGACTGTGTAGAACAATCAGAACAAACTTGAATTGTTTTTATATGATTAGACAGTATATATCTCTAAAAGTAGCTAAGTTATACATGCATGCAATGGTCTTTTCACACTTATCTTATTGTGTGATTGTCTGGAGTCAGGTTTCTCAACTGATTACCAAAACTGTTATCTCTATATAAACAAACACTAAAAGTTTTGGACAAGAAACCAATTAGATGGCATCATTGCAGTATTTTACAAAAATGTAGTTTTTTTTTTTTAAATGTGTCTCTTATTAAAATGGTTTTTAAATGAGTAAATAATCTTGCTCCAGAAATTATATGCAAATTAATAACAAAACAGAGTGAAAATCCAAATGATTGATCAAAGAGATTTTATCAAAGAGTTTTTTTTTTTTTTAAGCTGTTCGTTTTTAAGATATATACGATATATACACTACCGGCACATCCGGGAACTTAACTGTCAATTTCGTTACCGCCCCTTTTTGGGGGAAAACAAACTAGACTTCCCATAGGCTTCAATACAAAATAGCGGCAAAAAGCAACGTCTGTACACAGCCGACAGACGTGAACAACTTAAGTAATCACTAGGATTAATCATGTCAAGTAATTATATGTCCACCCTGCCTGCCATAGAGCGTGAAAGATACATCCACAAACTTAATTTGGTCAATTTAAAAACTCATTATCCCAGCGTCAAATTGGTGTAACAACCCCACCCAGTGGCCAGAGGTGTCTTGCCGGACATTTACTCATACCTAATCTAATCACCAGGTAAACCAGTGAATGATTTTACTTCATTTGAAAGTAAACATCTTTAAATGTATATATTATGTCCTTATATTTAGAGTACTGAGTGCACTTTTCTGTCCAGCCATACAACTAGCCTGGCTTCGCTTTCGATAGCATCATCCGTAATACATAATATTTCCATAACAGCAAGATATGGATGATGGTGGCAGGTAGCCTGGGCTAAATTAGGGTTTTTACAAACATTATTGGTGCACCCAACCACACAACAACTCTTTGGCATGTTGTAAGGTTAGTCCACTTCCTCGATCCGATGCTGTATGGCGGTTTGTTTTCCCCCAAAAGTGGGCGTGAACCTGTTCAGAGACATTCTATGACGTTGCGCCGGTTGTGAGTATCCGGTTCAAACGAAGCGAACCTCAGCGCCGTTTCTTTAACATTATAAGCGTTAGCATTGTTTTCTTTTTATCGTAATTTATATATTAAGGTCAAATGAACTTCGCCATCACTATTAAAAATTAAAGGATTACAGTGTAAAAGAATATTATTGTGTAGGCTATGAATATAAAAATGTCATATGTCATAATGGATAGTCATTGCGTGTATCAATGTATACAATGTATGAATACAACTTTAATTATGCTATATCAGTGCTTTTTGTATTACAATAATGAGAATTTGGGGGTTAAATGTGCATAACAAATATATGTCACAATGCAAAACATTAAAAACAGAGGATCTGCTTTGTGTCTAAGTAGTATAATAAGTATTGCTTTTTTATCCTCTTTACTACTACTTATTTCACTCCTGTTTCAGTTTTTTTCAGACACCGACTGTTTGCTGGAACCAATCTGTCCTTTCATTCCTGACTCTAATAGCACTTTGTAGGTAAGGTAAGGTAGTTTCATAGGTAAGATTATTGAAAAGGTAGTTTTTAATCAGCTGAACAACTACTTAAACTCAGATGGATACCTGGACAATTTTCAATCTGGTTTCCGAGCACATCACAGCACAGAGACAGCACTCATTAAGATAATAAATGATATTCGCTTTAATTCTGATTCTGGCAAAATATCAGTGCTGGTACTACTAGATCTTAGTGCTGCGTTTGACACTGTCGATCATAACATACTTCTAGAGAGACTGGAAAACTGGGTCGGGCTTTCTGGGATGGTACTCGAATGGTTCAGGTCATATTTAGAAGGGAGAGGTTATTATGTGAGTATAGGAGAGCATTAGTCTAAGTGGACGTCCATGACATGCGGAGTCCCACAAGGCTCAATTCTTGCACTGCTCTTTTTTAGCCTGTACAGGTGCTGGTCATATAATTAGAATATCATCAAAAAGTTGATTTATTTCACTAATTTAATTCAAAAAGTGAAACTTGTATATTATATTCATTCATTACACACAGACTGATATATTTCAAATGTTTATTTCTTTTAATTTTGATGATTATAACTGACAACTAAGGAAAATCCCAAATTCAGTATCTCAGAAAATTAGAATATTACTTAAGACCAATACAAAGAAAGGATTTTTAGAAATCTTGGCCAACTGAAAAGTATGAGCATGTACAGCACTCAATACTTAGTTGGGGCTCCTTTTGCCTGAATTACTGCAGCAATGCGGCGTGGCATGGAGTCGATCAGTCTGTGGCACTGCTCAGGTGTTATGAGAGCCCAGGTTGCTCTGATAGTGGCCTTCAGCTCATCTGCATTGTTGGGTCTGGTGTCTCTCATCTTCCTCTTGACAATACCCCATAGATTTTCTATGGGGTTAAGGTCAGGCGAGTTTGCTGGCCAATTAAGAACAGGGATACCATGGTCCTTAAACCAGATACTGGTTATAATATACAAGTTTCACTTTTTGAATGGAATTAGTGAAATAAATCAACTTTTTGATGATATTCTAATTATATGACCAGCACCTGTATATGCTCCCACTAAGTCGAATAATGAGAAAGAACCAAATTGCCTATCACAGCTGTGCTGATGATACCCAGATTTACCTAGCCTTCATCTCCGAATGACTACAGCCCCATTGACTCCCTCTGCCAATGCATTGATGAAATTAACAGTTGGATGTGCCAGAACTTTCTTCAGTTAAACAAGGAGAAAACTGAAGTCATTGCATTTGGAAACAAAGATGAAGTTCTCAAGGTGAATGCATACCTTGACTCTGGGGTCAAACAACTAAAAATCAAGTCAAAAATCTTGGGGTGATTCTGGAGACAGACCTTAGTTTTAGTAGTCATATCAAAGCAATAACTAAATCAGCATACTATCATCTCAAAAACATTGCAAGAACTAGATGTTTTGTTTCCAGTCAAGACTTGGAGAAACGTGTTCATGCCTTTATCACAAACAGGGTGGATTATTGTAATGTGATGTGCTCAGAAAATCTGAGCATATCACACCAGTCCTCAGGTCCTTAGACTGGCTTCCAGTTACATTTAGGATTGATTTTAAAGTATTTTAATCGTTTATAAATCACTCAATGGCCTTGGACCTAAATACATTGCAGATATGCTCACCGAATATAAACCTAACAGACCACTCAGATCATTAGGATCGAGTCAGTTAGAAATAGCAAGGTTTCACACAAAACAAGGGGACTCACCAGTAACCCATATTTTATTGAAAATCTTGTGCATAATATGGTCTACAGCTTCACCGCCACATTTGATTAGCTCGCCATCGACACCGGGAGCTTTCTGGGCTTTGATCTTGGAGATGGCTGTTCTAATTTCACTCTCAAGGAGGTCTGATTCATCCATATCTCTCTTGCAGTTTGGCCAGAGTTGCTCCAGAAAATCCTCATCTGCCTCAATAGGTGCATTGTATAGACCACTGCAATACTCCATCTATTAAGTATATCAGTATCCTTGGCAAGTAGGTTGCTGTCTTTGTTTCTGATGTTGCTGCACCTTTCATCCATTTTCAAACTCTCCCATTAAACTTATTTAACCTTATTCTATCTCAGAAGTGTTTTGCAATTTAACATGAACATGATACAAGTGGCCTAATGGATAGAGAGTCGGACTTGTAACATGAAGGTCTTGGGTTTGAGTCTCAGGTCCAGCAGGAATTGTCAGTGGGGGGAGTGAATAATCAGCGCTCTCTCCTCTTTCAATACCATGACTGAGCAAGGCACAAAACCCCCAACTGCTCCCCGGGCACCGCAGCAATGGCTGTGTGTGTGCACTTGGATGGGTTAAATGCAGAGCACAAATTCCGAGTATGGGTCACCATTTTTTTTTTTAGAGGTTTTGTGAATGTCCAGGATTTAAGAGAAAATGTATATCATCTCTCAGTTCAAAAGAAGCAGTTCTTGTACTTGTGAGATGGGCTAAACAGAAAATATGTGTGTTATCCTTTTGTGTTTTTAGAGTGATGGTGTTGTAAAAAAAAAAACCTTTTGCTTTTGTATATTTCAGTTTAAGTTATTTAAAAAAAATCATTCAGTCATTGAAGTCAATAAAATCTTAAAATTGGATCATTTAATTTAACTTCTTTAAATTAATATATAAACATTTGCAATAACGAAGAATATTTATGCTGTGTTATTTCAGTGTAAACCCATTTATGAAGTGAGTTTGACATTGTTCAGTAAACACACTGACACTGGAGGGTTTGGTTTTGGAGTTTAATATTGAGGAGAGAAAGGAGTTCAACAGTTCCTCTATACAGTATGGCAACTCATTGCATCTGTCTGTTATTAGAAAAGACAGACTATTTGTTGTGTGCATCTGTTAGTGTTCAGAAGGGGATCAGCAGGTCATCAAAGGGTTTGGGGTACTGGATTCCAGTCACACTCAGTTCCCCTCCGTCACAGGGAAGAGTCTGATATATATTCAGGTGAACACACACTCCATCCTCATCAACCAACACCTGACAGAGAGAAAAATCAACTAGGGTTTAATATAGACAAACACTTTACAAGTTCGACTACATTTGGGCATGTCCAGCAATGCTACAATGTTAAGAAAAGTTTTAGGGGGGTCACTTGACGTATCTAATGGAGTAGCAGTGTTGACTACGAGCTCCAGCAGAGCCTTCATAAAAAAACTCCCTCTCTAGTCTGTTAAAAGCAGAGCGGGATTTACAAGCCTGTTTCCATCTCACTGATTGAACTGTTTTTGAAGCTGCTGCCACCGATCTGGACGAGCTCACAGAGACCGTAACATCTTATATCAGTTTCTGTGAGGATATGTGCATTCCTGCCAGGACTCATTAATTGATGATAAATCACAATATTAATTAAGTATTATTAATATAAGACTAATATTAACTTTATTTATCCCACAGAGGACACTGTTACTAATGAGGGTAATAAACTAAACTATTATTGTAATCAACTGTCATCAATACTTATTCATTTTAATAATCTTTATTAATCTGATTTTACATAAGGCCTGAGAAAATCATGTCTATTATTTTGGTTTGTGAGATCGAGATCGAGCTGCCCACACAAACATTTAGGAGGACAGAAACGTGTTGTCAACGCTGCCCAGCGACTTTCATTAATAAAATAGCTTAGATACTGGATCACTACATTATATTAATCAGCAAAGAGGGGGTAAAATCACACGCTCGCTCTCTCTCTCTCTCTCTCTCTCTCTCACCGCACTATTTCATCTCTGAAGCGGGCAGAATGTTTGAGCTAACGAACTTCGCGTCAGGTGGTCCTTGCCTTCACGTCGTGCATTAAAATCGTTTATTGCACAGCGAGAACAGGTTGGCTAGCTGTGCATTATCCCTTATGTATTCGCTCTTTAATAGCAATTTTTACGGCAAAATTTAAATGACGCCCTGGTTATTCTTGATGTACCCAAAATGGTCCCACACTATCGACTTCAGTCATTTCTCTGGTGGAAATAAAGGATCGCTGTTTGGTTCCTCTGTCATAGTTAATCTAGTAGCCTCTGTGTCTCTGATAAGCACGGCATTTTAAGCTGGTGCACCGCTAGTGTAACTTTGTTTTCGTTTTGCTCATGTTTCAACAGTTCCATTCCATGCAACAGAAACACTCGGTGTAGCGGAGCCTTTACGATTAATTAACCGTGACGTTTTAAAGCGCGGTTAATCGTAAAACCGGTAAATCGCTGCATCCCTACTCACTATCATGAACAGCACTGTAACGACAGTGGAGTCATTCAGGTTCCTGGGCACCACCGTCTCCCAGGACCTGTTGTACTTCCTTCGCCAGCTGAGGAAATTCAACCTGCCACAGGAGCTGCTGAAACAGTTCTACTACGCCATCATTGAATCCGTCCTCTGCACTTCAATCACTGTCTGGTTCAGCTAAGCTACCAAATCTGACCTCAGAAGACTACAGAGCGTAGTCCGGACTGCTGAGCGAATCATTGGTACAACCCTCCCCACTCTCCAAGAACTGTGCTCATCCAGAGTGAGCAAAAGGGCTGGCAAAATCACTCTGGACCCTCACATCCAGCACACCATCTTTGAACTGCTGCCGTCTGGTCGACGCTACAGAGCTCTGAGCACCAGAACGGCCAGCACAGGAACAGTTTCTTCCCTCAGGCAATCCATCTCATGAACACCTGACAACAACTGTGGAACACACACTATTTATACACTTATTTATCTAACACACATACTTAGTCTACATTTCAATTTGCACATAATATACCTGTACATACAATTGTCAATTTGTATATTTTTATTCCTTATTTACTTGTTCTATTTTTTAATTCTTCTTTTTTTATTTTTTTTTATCTGTGTTTTTTGTTCTATCGCTGTCATTCTATTGCACTGTGGAAGCTTCTGTCGTGAAAACAAATTCCTTGTATGTGTAAACCCTGTGCGCCCCTCAGATGAACTCCTGGCAGAGATAGATACAGTAAAAACCTCTCTCGAAGCAATTCTCACTAATAAAGCTGAAAAATCTGTATTTTTTGCTAGACAGCGGATGTACGAATTCGCTAACAAACCTATCAAATATCTAGCAAACTTATTGCGGAGCTGGTCTCAAGCGCAGGTCATATCCAGTATCAAAGATAAAGAAGGCAGGTGCCATCACGATAACACAGCAATTAACAAAATCTTTAGGGCATTTTATAAGAGGCTTTACATGTCCCAATCGGGCTTTTCTTTTGGTGATAATATGAATAAATTCCTTGCAAACTTAAATCTACAGGAATTAAATGAGGAGCAAAGACAGACGTTAAACAAACCAATTGAACTCAGTGAAATTTTGAATTGTATTAATAGTCTCCCCATAAGAAAAGCACCAGGGCCCGATGGGTTTACAGTGGAATTCTTTCAGAAATTTAAAATGGAATTAGCGAGCATAATGCATGAAATGATACAGTTTTTCATTTGATTCTAATAAGCTTCCTGGCTCCATGACAGAAGCCAACATTTGTGTTTTTCTAAAAAAAGGCAAATGCCCTGAGGAGTGTGGATTGTATCGTCTAATCTCTTTGCTTAATGTGGATACAAAACTTTTAGCGAAGATATTATTAATTAGATATTAATATAATTCAGTATTCAAATCAGCACACAAATTCTGGGTTAGTCATTTCATTAGATGCTGAGAAGGCATTTGACAGGGTCGAATGGCCATATTTATTCTCAGTGCTCTCTAAATTTAACTTGGGTGATGTATTTATTAAATGGGTAAGGATTCTTTATTCCTCCCCCACTGCGAGAGTTGTTATTAATAGTCTTAAATCCCCTGAATTTACGTTAACGCGTGGTACCAGGCAAGGATGCCCAATGTCGCCGCTGCTGTTTGCGCTGGCTATTGAACCTCTGGCTGCGGCCATTAGAGACGACCCATCCATTGAAGGGCTTAGACTAGAAAAGAAAATGTATAAAATTTCACTTTATTCCGATGACATCTTAATTTACCTCAATTCTCCTCAACAATCAATTCCATATATGATTGATACGATGATCTTCTATAGTATTTTGACAGATAGCTAGGGTGTTATGGGAAAAGGACTTTGGGGAAGAAATTATTCTGGCTTTTATTCTGGCTTTCCTGTAGCTCAAATAGTAGAGCATGGCGCTAGCAATGCCAAGATCATGGGTTCGATTCCCAGGGAAAGCAAGAGCTGATAAAATGTAAAAACTGTAACTTGAATGCAATGTAAGTCGCTTTGGATAAAAGCGTCTGCTAAATGCATAAATGTAAATGTAAACTCAGATAACTGATTGGGAAACCATATGTGAGATGCCTTCCTATCTTGCCAATAACTCTGCCTGGGAAATGCAGTTTAAAATTGTTCATCGTCTGCATGTGACTCCTGCCCAAAGACATAAAGTAAACCCAAAACTCTCCAACCTCTATAATAAATGTAAAAATCAAGAAGGAACCCTCATCCACTGTTTCTGGAGCTGCTCAAAAATACAACAATACGTCCTAAAGGAACTAGAGAACATTTTTTGCTGCTCATTACAAATAGGACCAATGACTTGTTTGCTTTGCTTGAGCCAGGAACTCCCGTCCAGATTCCAAGGGACCCACCTTCTTCAAATCTTACTCCACTGTGCCCGCAAGTGCATACATGTATGCTGGATAACAGACCAAGTCCCTTCAATAGCACAGTGGATTAACACAATCAAAGGTCTTATTCCATTTGAAGCTTTTTCAACAGCATTAAAAGACAAACCTTTTAAATTCTATAAAGTATGGGATCCCTTCTTTACTTATCTTGGGGCTGGAGAGAGTCATCTATTAACGTTGGGAATACGGAACCTGGCGTGGAAGGACTGAATAACAACCCAATGGTGATGTCATTTTTATTTTTTTGATTATTTTTTTGTAATTTTGTAATTTATTTTTTATTTATGTTTTTCTCTCTTTCTGTAATGATGTATTTGGTAATAATGTATGCTAATGTGTATTTTGTAGAGAATTCAAACGAATGGCCACCTGGGCAATTTGTATTAGCTCGGATGTGTCAAGCATGTTTAAACCCTGTAAATGTCAAAAAGCTTCAATAAAAATAAATAAATAAATAAATAAAAGTTTTATCTAATGCAAATTCAAGAAGCTTGACTTGATGCATTTTAACTTTCAGTGATAATGGACAAATTACTTGACTCATCACACCTGCAGTTGACTAGATATTGGGTGGCATGCAAGTCGTACCTTGAGTTTCACAAGCTCAAAATCCATGAAAATACAAACGAACAAAAACATTCATTTACCTTGACCAGGTAATTTTCTCCATTCACAATCTGAGAGCGATAGACCACAGGAATGTAAGTTTCAGTAAAATCAGTTTCAACCGTCTTCTCGACAATTGGCCTCACCTGAATAAATAGACAAACATTATTATGGTAACACATTACAATAAGTACCATTTATTAAGTTAGTAATTCAATACATTAGTAAACATGAACTAATATCAATAAATGCTGTATTTTAATCAAAAAATTTTAGACATTTTGAATATTGAACATCACTTTTGTTGAGTTTAGAGTTTAATAAAGGATTAATCAAGAGTGATTATACATAATATACTGTATATATATATATATATATATATGAGTGTGTATATGTATATATGTATGTTATTAAGTCTGAATTTATTACATAAAGTAGGCACTTCATGTAACACATTCATATAGTGCTACATGAACATAAAAAAAAAGTGAATTTAAGTGAAAACTAAAACAAAACCAAGCAATAATTAATTTTGTACAAACAATATTACGGCACCAAAACAGACAAAACAGCTTACTAGCTCATAACAGACAGTGTGTTTACTCTAGGAGTGATTCTGTGTCTCATACCTCAAGGCAAATCTTGATCACTTCTAGAGTGACCGGCTTCACTTCGCTCCAGCCTCCAAGTTCTGTCATTACTGCTGTGTGCTGATGATCAGTGTAGAGAAGAGGAGTGTTAATCAGTCAGTCTGACTCCCAGAACCACAGTCCTGCACTTTTAAAGTTAAGATCACATGACCTGGAGAATTGTGGGAGGTGCTAGCACAAAAGTGGCAGTAAACTATGGTTAGATGTGTGTTTAAATCACCTAACCACAATGTTTGGCAAAAGTTATAATGTCAGGTCAAGTCAAGATAAAATTTATTTGTATAGCACGTTTCACAGCCATATCACCCTGCAGCCCAAGACTGGTTACCCACTGAAGCTAAGCAGGGTTGAGCCTGGTCAGTACCTGGATGGGAGACCTCCTGGGAAAACTAGGTTGCTGTTGGTAGAGGTGTTATTGAGGCCAGCAGGGGGTGCTCACCCTGTGGTCTGTGTGGATCTTAATGCTCCAGTATAGTGATGGGCACTCAATACGGTCAACAAGCACCATCTTTCGGATTAAAAATCCCATGGCACATTTCGTAAAGAGTAGGGGTGCAACCCCGGTGTCCTGGCCAAATTCCCTCCACTGGCCTTTGTCAATCATGGCCTCCTAATAATCCCTATCTATTGAATTGGCTCTATGACACTCTCTCCTCTCCACCTTGCGCCGTTGTACTGTGGCTGCCGTCACATCATCCAGGTGGATGCTGCACACTGGTGGTGGTTGAGGAGAGACCCCTCATATGATTGTAAAGCGCTTTGGGTGTACAGCAATACACAATAAAGCGCTATATAAATGCCTCATTCATTTATTCATGGTTTCAAAGCAGCTTTAAAGAAAATCATAACATTATGTCTATAATGCTTTACCTAAGAACAAATTGTAGGGCAAGTTTTCAGTGTTGTTTTATTAAAATGTTTAAACGTGGGTCAGTTTGGTTCTAGTAATAAAAATTTTCGTCACTGTTGTGCTATGAAGTCTCTGGGCTACTTTCACATTGTTTCCGTGAGTTGGTTTTTAGTCCGCGGGTTAAAACGATTTTCCCCCGGGACACAATTTCGATGGAAAAAAAACTATTAGGCTAGTTTTGGACTAGTTTTGAATAGCAATTGGATTGGTTTTGTTTCACAGACCTGCCATCCCTGCATGGCAGTCAAAAATGACCAATTTGTTTTCAATGAAATGAATGTACTAATATATAATGCTAATTTTTATTTAATACTTTTTATTTTTAGGGGATTTTATGGTTCTAAATCATATTTATGGAATAGTTATTATGATCCATTTATTACCTGCCCACCACTTTTTGATCATAGACTGGAAAATGACATTTACAACTTAAACTGCTGTAAATGCTTTGGAGCACAAACTTGAAACACAAACACAAATTCTTTTCCCAATCGTTTCCAATGTGGTAATTTTTGACCCCGTCCAGTACAAGTGTGACAATTTTTTTCAGGACCACTTAGTAGAAGAGATGCTGATTCAGAGATCCTGAATTTGATTGGATGTCGCTTGTTAAAAATGATTAAGTATGAAAAGTCTAATGCCTGGACACACTTTTGTTTTGTTCGAAGTGAGACTCATGTAATGATACTTCACTAATCTGAGTGTCTTTTAATGCAATAGGAATTAATGTTATGAGTGCTCAGATCTCTGTTCATCAGTATATGTGCCAGATGATGGCAGCTTAATGATGATATACACAACATAAAAGAATTCAACTTTCTGTGAAATTTGAATAAAACTGAATTTGAATATATATATATATATATATATATATATATATATATATAATAATAAATATTGCATTTTGTTTCACGTAATTCATTCAGTGCATGAATTAAAATGATGATTTCTTACATCATGAATTGTCTTTTAGTGAACTAGATTTTCATTTGTTTGAAATAAGCTGCAAAGTGGACAAGACTTGGAAGTCAATTGTCATTAACCAGGTTACATAAGACTGATATTTACCTGAGCTTCATGTCCAAAGCAAATCACAATAGAAGCTGGAAGAGAGAATAAATAAAGACTGCATGAAAGACAGGAAATAAGACTGAATAAAGTTAAATACATTTAAACTGAGATAAAAGTACACCCAGAAATAGGCAACAGTCAATGTTCTCCTGACAATTCACTGCAAATGGGCATTTCATTCTCAAATGAACATGTTGTCATTATTTACACACCTTCATGCAATTCCAAATCTATATGTTTAATTTTGTATATTTAAAACATCTTCAAACATTGTGAGTGACTCACTATCAAACTCCAAAAAATTGTGTAATATTTCAAGTACAAGTACATACAAAACTGTATTCTGAAGTCATGTGATTTAGAATATAGAGCATGACAATTATAGAGTAATTTTATTGTTCTTGTAATCATTTTCTGGTGGTTTAATTGTTGTATGGAAAAAGGTTGAATGAAAATTCTTTCAGATTTTTCCTGTTATGTCCCACAGACAATGAATCATCAAACTGTTGAGTTCCATGTAACTCATCTAAATGGTTTTTCTTCACATGAACTTCAAGAGAAAAGCTTTTTGTGTGATGACGTGTTCATACACTGTAAAAAATGACTGTGATTTTAACGGTAAAAAACTGTGAAAATGCTACAGTAAAAACCTGTTAAATTGTTAACGGTAAGTTCCTGTAACATTTACAGGGAAAAAACGTAAACTGATGTTCCCAGAATTCCCTGCGTTGCATTTCAAATTTTGTCTGAATTTTATGTTTTTTCTTTGAAATAACTATGTTTCTTCTTAGTTTTTTCTTATCAGTTATGTTTATTAGGGTTGTATGTTACATCTAATGTTGTTAAATGAATGTTTATTGCATATTTCAGTTTAATGAGTCTCACCATGATGGTGTTTAGTGCTTGTGTGAATGACACTGTGCACCTTCTATATATGTTATTATTTAAAAGCTGCTTGTGATGGGCTTTGGTTCATCATGTGACTTTCTCATCATCACCTGCATTTGGTGGTTATCGGCGTATTTCAAAGGTACAAAACCGATTTCAGTACTTTAATAGGTTGGTATATTAACATTGTATCAGTTAATGAAATTACAGTTTTTACTGTAAATTTAAGTTAAAATCGTAAAATCTAAAATGTTGTTACCGTATTTTTTACGGTAGAATTCCAGCAACCACAGCTGCTAGTTTTTTACCGTAAATTTTATGGAATTTTTTTACAGTGTACATATCATGTAGAAATATTGCATTTTGTTTCACGTAATTCGTTCAGTGCATGAATTATAGTGATTTGTAAAGTGATGATTTCTTACATCATGAATTGTCTTTTAGTGAACTAGATTTTCATTTGTTTGAAATAAGCTGCAAAGTGGACAAGACTTGGAAGTCGATTGTCATTAACCAGGTTACATAAGACTGATATTTACCTGAGCTTCATGTCCAAAGCAAATCACAATAGAAGCTGGAAGAGAGAATAAATAAAGACTGCATGAAAGACAGGAAATAAGACTGAATAAAGTTAAATACATTTAAACTGACATAAAATACACCCAAAAATAGGCAACAGTCAATATTCTCCTGACAATTAACTGCAAATGGGCATTTCATTCCCAAATGAACATGTTGTCATTATTTACACACCTTCATGCAATTCCAAACCTATATGTTTAATTTTGTACATTTAAAACATCTTCAAACATTGTGAGTGACTCACTATCAAACTCCAAAAAATTGTGTAATATTTCAAGTACAAGTACATACAAAACAGTATTCTGAAGTCATGTGATTTAGAATATAGAGCATGACAATTATAGAGTAATTTTATTGTTCTTGTAATCATTTTCTGGTGGTTTAATTGTTGTTGCATGGAAAAAGGTTGAATGAAAATTCTTTCAGATTTTTCCTGTTGTGTCCCACAGACAATGAATCATCAAACTGTTTCAAACAACATGAGAGGGAGGAAATAATGACAGAAATTTAATTCTGGAGTGAATTATTCCTCTAATTCTGAAGCGGATCTGAATGGATGAGATGTTGTGTGTGGATTGTGTGTCCAGTATTACAGACTGACACACAAGATCACAAGACTGCATTACAATCATCAGTCCTGGACAGAATTAATTTTCTTATTTTATTTTATTTATACATGTTTTCCTAATGTTTAGTCTTGAAATTTAAAATTATTATGCAAAAATATCTATTTTTTATTGTCCCGTATACCTAGACACTTTTAACTTCCCCTCTATATTAAATGTATAAAAAATGTTCAAGTCATACACATTCTACTTTACAGTTATAAAAAAATATGATTCATTTGGGGTTCCCCTAACGGGACAGTCATTATCATTATGCAACCTGGTCTCATAAAAATACGGACCTCTGCGAACTTTTTGTGCGACACCGTTTTACGTACCTTGCTGCACGTTTCGCCGCAGTTTCAAATAGAAATGTCCACTGAGTGGCGCTAAAACACAGGTTCAATATGTGAACCCTGGCACGTTTTTATTACGTAGATATTGGTACGTATTGCTGTTTTTTTATTACGTTGCTTCAGATATGTATTGCGGCGGTTCAGAATTCAAATATCCGGGGACTGTCGCTAAAGGTTAATGCTCTATCGTGTTGGAAATATGCCCTACACCAAATCCAGCCCTAAACCTACCCGATAGTGTTAACAAATGCAAAACTGATATAAAAACGTATTAGCTGATGCAACTGTGGCATTTGAACTTCCTTTTACGTAGATTTTAACTGCTTTGTCGATCCGTAGTTACACGGGTTTCAAACCGGTGCTTCTCGTTTCCTAAGTCCGTCTCCGTACTCCGTGAGCTACCAAACAAACTTATCATCTCTGAAAACCCATAGATATGAAGCTGGATGTGTGTGATGCTAACGTTCAAAAGCATCAGTTTTCAAATCTCCCAGCATATTAATATTGTTTTGAAGTCATAGCATGATATTCTTCAAGTAATTGTGCGAAAATTACGCTTTATTAATCGCAACTCTGTAAATTTGTGTGAAAGTGTTCATTTATTTTGGAAACTGCAGTGATATGTACTTATTGGTACGTATTTCATGTCACGCAAATTTTAGCGTGTATTTCATGTCACGCTAATTTAACCTGGGTGCCTTTTTAAAGTGCAACCAGGTACGTAAATGCCATGAGACCAGGTAGTCATTATGACAAGCAGTTTTCCCCAATGCTTATATTGGCTAATGGCTATTATGGAAATGAATAGAATAAGAGTCTAAAAATCAGAAATGCGAGTATATTGGCGTTTCTCCCTAAAAATGTATCAACTACTTCAACTTCAACATTATTTTATTTTTCTGTTATGCCAATTATTTAGAAACTATTAAGCGGTACATCAAAAATAGTTTGTGCTTGCAGGATGTGTAAGGATCCACCCGCCAGCCCAAAAAGCGGAATCCTGCGGCCTAGTTGAAGGTTTAATGCATGTTCGGTCTTTTACTTGCGCTACTGAATTTAGCAGGATTTAGTTTCAATTTTAGTCTAGCTCCGTGTTCAATCTGACTCCAATTTCAAGTGATCATTACGTTTAGGCAATATTCTTAATTAAAAACTGATCACAAATATCGATTATTAATTTAGATATCTGATTATTCTGAAAATCCCATACTTTCAAATATTCGTTCCTTAGGGACCAGGTATGACTTAGCAATTCACTCGACCAACTGTGAACGCACGGACACAAACTCGCCAGTTCTGTACTTACTCAGAGGATACAGGGTGACTATAATACCTTTAAGTGCCGCACCCTGCTAGCAAATGTGAAAAAAAGTGTATTTTTTCCTATAATAACGAAAACTGTAACTTGTTAAGCCAGTGACAGACAGAAATCAGAAGATCCCTAATGTGGTTCCCCATGGTTCCTCCATTGGTACTTCAGTAGGATTTATCCTGGACGCAGATTTGCGGAAATACCACTACACATTAACCTACTTGAAAAAATTATTTCAGAAGAGATCAGAATAGGTTAAATATAACAATTTATTATTAGTAAGGTAAAGTTGTATCACGCCAATTATATAACCAATTCAAAGATATCAAATCATCTCAATACAAAACATCAAATTCTCAAAGATTAATCTAAGAGTAAATGATGCATACCAGACCTTAGAAAATACATAGTATGGAGTGTAGAGACACATCACACTACGGGCTTATTCTGGCTACAGAATCGCAATGACTGATTTGCAACTTTCCCTTAAATACTACCAGAAATAAAGAAAAGAAATGTTTAAATCAGTTGTAAAAACATAAAAGACCTTCTGGTGTTTTTGGTTCTAGTGCTCCAGGGTTGCACCTGGATGAAGATGGATAAACATTACCGCAGACCCCTAAAGGGGGACACACCCCCTCTTCAGCAGAACATAATTCTACAAAAGTTTTCAATATTTCTCATAATACATGTGACTACTGTGAAATTGAGACCAATTTACCAATCGCACAGAGACCTATAAAATGATACCAAACATGAAAGGGTTATGATTATGAATTCTGAAGATACAGTAAATGCATGATATAAGTATAGCAACTTGAGTTCTTGACATTTCTCTGTCAACTTTTAGTGACCTGGACCATGTGCCCAGGGGGGAAGGATGGGTGAAGGGACTGATGAGCAAATGATCTTCCCAGAGGTCATTGATCTTCTCCCAGATCTTCTTGTCAGATTAGAGAGTTTATTGTTTTGTTGGATGGCATGTGTGTTGCGAGAGTTCCTGAGTGTTTGGCTTCACGAGGAGATCAAAGCCCCCCTACAGATGACATGGATGATGCAATATTATGCAATTTTTTTTGTTGTTGTTTTTTTTAACTGTTCAAATATGTACATTTTGAAAGGGGTCCTATTATGCTCTTTTACAAAGTCTTGATTTTGTTTTGGGGGTGTACTAGAGCATGCTCTCATGCTTGGTGGTTCGAAAAACACATTATTTTTCACATAATTTACATTATTACAATACCTTTCTCCCCAGCCTGACACAAACGGCTCGATTAGTTCCGGGTTTGATGAAGGCCTGCCTTCTGAAAAACAAAATGTGTTGTGATTGGTTAGGTGTCCCAGTGTGTTGTGATTGACGAACAGTTTAGACATTAGGCTTGTTTGAGATGAGCAAAATCTGCGCAGAACCGATCACCGGTGATCACCGTGAGATGCATGCCGGTTAGAAATGTGTCCAAGTTACGTCCGCCAAAAAACTCTCGCAAACACAGATTAATGCTCATTGGTTCAGACAACCGTGACGCTGCTTTCTCTTCTAAAATGTTTTATTTATTTAATCTGATTTCATGCTATTATGTATATAAATTGTGCATGAATATCCCAAACACTATGACAGCGCGATCTCTTTGAGAGATATGTGATTGTTGTCATATTTTCTATAAAAATCTAAAATACATGTTTGAATTAAAATAAAAATGGATGATAAATATGCCTTTTATATGGAATTAAATAGCAAGCACTTTGAGTGTCTTGTTCATCATATTTATTTTTATATAAAGGCAACAGAACTGAAAAGATATCATGTTTCAGCAGCACAGCATATGAGTGAGAATAACGCGATATCTGCCTTTGATCTCGTAGGTATCTGTTCCACTTCGAGAGGTCTCAGACGGAGGCGTCTGTCTGTCTTGACTGCGCTTATTTCACTCCTCCCCTCACTGCAGCCGCCTACTCTCGCCTACATTTTAGGCGAGGCGCATCTCAAACAAGCCTAGTGTTTCACTGCCCGCCCTTGCCAAAGCAGCAAGCTATACCGCCTGCTCCGGTATAGTTAAGGATGGCGTCAATATTGCCATATCAATTTCAGCCGGTGTTCTGTCGATTTGTGCTACCCCGTCAGATTTTGCTACCTCCCATTAAAACAGCAGGTAGTACAATTCGACAACGAAAAATGCTACACCTACCACAACCCTAAACCTACCCTTACGGTAATGCAAATACAGTAATTATGTGTTATATTCGCGGTTGTGACTAGAAGGGATACAGCTACCGGAAACCAACAATAAATATTTTTTTCTACCTATTAGATTGTGTTTTATTAATGTCTACACCTACCCCAACCCTAAACCTTCCCATACAGTAATGCAGATACATTAAATATTGTTGTTCAGCATGAGAAAAAAAGACGCAATATTGATGTGCGCATGCGCAGTAAACCCTGGTAGGAAAATCTGACGGGTAGGATATTAGACCCCGAGAATATTGAACAAGAGTATCGCGCAGGACCTTTGCATGCACGGATATTGCAAGACATATTAGAGTGGTAACATTATTGTTTTTTTTTTGGCTAAATCACATTTTAGATACAATGTCAACAACCGCTTAAAAATAACTGCATTTACTATGTACATATAAGTGCAACGGTAATATGTATTACCGTATGTTTATTGTTCTTTAATTCTACCATTATAACATGAATTGCAGTGAAACTGTTACACAGTTGTATTTATTTATACCATAGTCTCAGTACCACCACTCCCTACACGCAGAGTAAGCAGTTTGTGTAGGGCACTAACTCCCAAAGGGGCACCATCCCAGTTGCTCTAAAAACCCCCAAAAACGTGACGCGCCATTCCCGCATCCACGCCTTAGCCCGCTTGCACCTCATGTTTGCGGCTGAATGAATGCAAATTATCATAATTGATGGACAGCTATGCCCGTGAAAAGACATCAGCAATCCAGTGCCAAGAAAAGTAGAAAACAAGATGAAAACGAAGCCCGTGCCTCACTTTCAGGTAGGCTACATTCATTATCCTGTGGAACTTTTTTGGGTGTTGAGGTTAATAACGAGTTTTAATGTCGGTAATAATTTCACCACCATCAACACATCTAATATTCTCTCCGAGTTTCCACGAAAATTAGCCATGGTTTTAACAGGAATAAAAAAAAAAAAGAAAAAAAAAAAGAAAACATGGTTCTTGTAGCCATGGTAACCGCAAATTAACCATGGTTTTGTTCCTTCAAATAATAATTTACAAAGAAGTATTAAGATAATATTTTTGTGGTTATAAAAACAAACCTAAGCCAACAACAGCCTTTAAAATGACTTACATTATATACATTATATAAAAACAATGAGGCAACCCTGCTGAAAAAAAAACACCCAAAAAAACACCCCAAAAAAACAATAGAACCATCACAGAAAATTCTAATACCATCACAAATGAATCACAAACAAATCACAAAGACCATTACAAAAACTACAAACATCAGCTTTTAACCATTAAAATCATTAAAAAATTGTTTTCTGTAGTGGGGCAGACCTGACCTGTTGAAAAGAGATGGTGTTCATCCCTCCTGGGGTGGTGCTGCTCTTCTCTCTAGAAATATGGCACATAGTCTTAGAGTTTGTACTTGACTAACTGGGGCCCAGGTCAGGAAGCAGACAGACTGGCTAAACCGACCGTCTGCTAGCCACCTCACGCCACAGAAGTCAGTTAATTCTCAGCACAGACTCTTTCACCTAGATATCACACTTTAGAGACTATGTCTGTTCCCCGAACTAAAAAATACAGAAAACATCCAAACCAATTTAAGAGTAACAATTTAATTGACTTTCAACAAATAAAAAATGTAATACAGAGAAACAAATGATAAAGCTTGGCTTACTGAATATCAGGTCCCTTTCTACGAAAGAGCTTTTTGTAAATTACATGATCACTGATCATAACCTAGATGTGCTCTGTTTGACAGAAACCTGGGTAAAACCAGATGAATACATTATTTTAAACGAGTCTACACCCCAAGATTACTGTAACAAACATGAACCGAGTCCAAAGGCAAAGGGGGAGGTGTTGCTTCAATTTATATTGCTGGCTGCAGATAAAGTCTTAATCGTTGGTTAAAGTCTAAACCGTTTTAATATCCATGTTGATAATGAAAAAGATGCATTAGGATCAACATTCATAGACATTCTGAGCTCTATTGGGGTTACACAACACGTGTCAGGACCCACTCACTGTCGAAATCATACTCTAGATTTAATACTGTCACATGGAATTGATGTTAATGGTATTGAAATTCTGCAGCAAAGCGATGATATCTCAGATATAGTCTTGTGTAAACTCCATATAGCCAAAACTGTAAATTCTACTCCTTGTTACAAGTATGGTAGAACCATCACTTCTGCCACAAAAGACTGCTTTGTAAATAATCTTTTTGATTTATCTCAATTCCTCAGCATATCCAATAGCTCAGAACAACTTGATGATGTAACAGAAACTATAGTCTCTCTCTTTTCTAGCACTTTAGATACGGTTGTTCCTCTACGCTTAAGGAAGATTAAGGAAAAGAGTCCAGCACCGTGGTATAATGAGCACACTCGCACCCTAAAGAGAGCAGCCCAGAAAATGGAGCGCAGCTGGAGGAAAACAAAACTAGAGGTATTTCGTATTGCATGGTGGGAAAGTAACCTATCCTACAGAAAAGCATTAAAAACTGCTAGATCTGATTACTTTTCGTGTCTTTTAGAAGAAAACAAACATAACCCCAGGTATTTATTCAATACAGTGGCTAAATTAGCAAAAAATAAAGCATCAGCAGGTGTTGACATTTCCCAACAGCACAGCAGTAATGACTTTATGAACTATTTTACTTCCAAGATCGATACTATTAGAGATAAAATTGTAACCATGCAGCCGTCAGCTACAGTATCGTATCAGATAGTGCACTATCCCTGAGGAACAATTCCACTCATTCTCTGCTGTAGGAGAGGAAGAATTGTATAAACTTGTTAAATCATCTAAACCAACAACATGTATGTTAGACCCTATTCCATCTAAACTACTAAAAGAGGTGCTTCCAGAAGTCATAGATCCTCTTTCGGCTATTATTAATTTGTCATTGTCATTAGGATATGTACCCAAATCCTTCAAATTGGCTGTTATTAAGCCTCTCATTAAAAAACCACAACTTGACCCCAAAGATCTAGTTAATTACAGTTAATTACCCTTTTCTGTCAAAGATACTAGAAAATGTAGTATCCTCACAATTATATTCCTTCTTAGAGAAAAATGGTATCTGTGAGGATTTCCAGTCAGGATTTAGACCGTTTCATAGTACTGAGACTGCTCTCATTAGAATTACAAATGACCTGCTCTTATCATCTTATCGTGGTTGTATCTCTCAATTAGTGCTACTAGATCTTAGAGCTGCATTTGACACTATCGACCACAACATTGTTTTGAATAGACTAGAAAACTTTGTTGGAATTAGTGGAAGTGCATTAGCATGGTTCAAATTGTACTTATCTAACCGCCATCAATTTGTAGCAGTGAATGAAGAGGTAGATCACAAGTGCAGTATGGAGTATCTCAAGGCTCAGTACTAGGGCCGTTACTTTTCACACTTTACATGTTGCCCTTAGGAAATATCATCAGGAAACACGATGTTAGCTTTCACTGTTATGCTGATGATACTCAGCTCTATATTTCTTCGTGGCTCGGCGAAACACACCAAATTGAGAAACTAACGGAATGCACAGTCGATATAAAAAACTGGATGACGAGTAATTTCTTACTGCTAAATTCTGAAAAAACAGAGGTGTTACTTATCGGACCTAAAACCTCCACATGTAATAACTTAGAACACTTGTCAAACAAAACTCTGGCCATTTGATAATACCTAGAACAGGGTTCCTCAAATCTTTCCCTGGAGGGCCAATCTGCTGCAGAGTTTAGCTCCAACCCTGATCAAACTCACCTACCTGTGATTTTCTAGTGATCTTGAAGACTCTGATTAGCATGCTCAGGTGTGTTTGATTAGGGTTAGAACTAAACTCTGCAGGAGTGGGCCAGATTTGAGGATGCCTGACCTAGAATATCAAAATCAATTGCGGGCGGCAGATCCTTTTCCTATTTAGTGCCCAAACTCTGGAACAATCTACCTAACACTGTTTGGGAGGCAGACACACTCTGTCAGTTTAAATCTAGATTAAAGACCCATCTCTTTAACCTGGCGTACACATAACACACTTCTAATATTCAGATCCGTTAAAGGATTGTTAGGCTGCATTAATTAGGTCAACCAGAACCGGGAACACTTCCCATGACACCCGATGTACTTGTTACATCATAAGAAGAATGGCATCTACGCTAATATTAGTCTATTTCTTTCTTATTACGAGATCATCGTAGCCATCCGATCCAGTCTGTATCCAGATCAGATTGGTTACTGCAGACACCCGGATCCAGTCTGAATCCAGATCAGACGGTGGATCAGCACCTAGAGATGACCTCTACAGCGGAGATTAGGACAGCTAGATGAGCCCCAGAGACAGATCCCCAGTGAAGACCTTGTCACCTAGACGGCCACCGTGACAAGACCTCGGGAACCAGATGAGTCCTTTACACAATCTGACTTTGCTGCAGTTGGAATTGAACTGCTGGTTCGTCTGGTCAGAGGAGAACTGGCCCCCGACTGAGCCTGGTTTCTCCCAAGGTTTTTTTCTCCATTCTGTCACCAATGGAGTTTTGGTTCAACCTGATCTCACAGAATTCCGTGTAATGTTCACGGACTTAATTAACCCCGAATCTGTGGTGGCATCACGGAATCGCCGAAAATTCCGTGCTGGGCTCACAGAAGGCATCAGCCGTGGTCCATGCACGGATTCACTGGTTCAACACCAGCGCTGCATCGGACCACGTAAAAAGAGTGACTCCGATGCAGTTATACTTTCACTGAAGTACCTGACCCCACCCCTACCCTAAACCTACCCGGTTCTGAACAATAATTATGACGATACATTTCCCAGTATCGCATCGGCATATTGATGCTAAGGGTTTCCGTGCATGGAGCATGGCTAATGCCTGTCACTGACTTACATTGGTATCAGTTCTGTGAGCCCATCACAGAATTTTCGGCGATTCCGTGATGCCACCACAGATTCGGAGGTTAATTAAATCCGTGAACATTACACAGAATTATGTGAGATCATGTTGTTTTGGTTCCTTGTCGCTGTCGCCTCTGGTTTGCTTAGTTGGAGACACTTAATTTCCAGCGATAACGTCGTCTTGATAGCACAGATACTATTTAAACTGAACTGAGCTGGACGATGACATCATTGAATTCAATAATGAAATGCCTTTAATTGAAAATTGAGTGTTTAATTTTGTCATTTTACATTATTGACACACTATTTTCCTATTTTGAAACTGGAAAGGTGCTTTGACACAATCTGTATTGTTAAAAGTGCTATATAAATAAAGGTGACTTGACTTGACTAGTGTGTTTTGGGACATATTCCATTAGGATTTATTGGTTTTAACGAGCCACAATAGAAGGTGTCCAATTACCAGTAGAGACCAACAGGGTCCATTATGTTTCCATTAAAACCAATACAAGTCCCATTATAACCAGTAAAACCATAAAAAATTTGTGATGGTGTGTATTGTTTTTTTCAACATTACATGTTATTACAAATAGCCTACCTGCAAAGGGAGCCAAAGGCCTGGTAATTGCTGCTGTTACACTTACGATCATATCCTTGTTTAATAGGCTATTGACCAAACATTTAATTCAAATATCCACAAAATCTTTCAAATTTGGCCACCTTTTTGCTATAGATGACACAGCCTCTATAATTTCTTCAACAAAAAACATGTGGACATCACAACCCTTATAAAAATGAACCATTCTTTTGCATGATTTCTGAACGTTTGAGACCATAACATCAATCAGACAACTGTATTAATAAAATAATAGCCATAGGTCTAGAGCTACAATTGTAATTTGTAAATAATACAAATTATTTATTTACTTTTATATTTTATTAATATAATATTATTCATAATATTTAAGGGAGGGGGCACAACAATAAAATCCTGCTTAGTGCACCCATTTGGCCAGCAGCGGCCCTGATCATACCTCAACATACTCAGTCCTCGGTTGCTTCACTTTCATAATCTAAATGTGTAATATTGTTCATCATTTTCCATAAAAACTATGCATTAAGAGTAATGCAACAGTTACTTAGCATTTTGAGCGTTTATATGATCAGTTGATTGTTAGATCATTGTAATGAAATGGATAGACACGCAACTCAGATGTAATGTGTGAGCTGCATTTTGAAATAGTAATACTTTGATGATAAGTTGTGTCATTTTGAGCCACTGATTTTAGTTCAATGAACAAATGATTTCAACATGCAGTTCAACATGAACATGATAAATACATTTTGCCAAACAATTACATTTTTGATGTAAATAGTATGGTCACCTTATATAAACCCATTTATTTCTTTTCATTTTGTGGCAAGATATGACATGGGTATGTTGAGAGTTTGAGAGTTTAGGATTTTAAAGAAAACGTACATCATCTCACAATTCAAAAGAGCAGTTCTCATGGTTGTGACACGGGCTAAACAGAAAAGTAGTATGTTATCCTATGTTTATAGATTGTGTTATAAAAATTGTCCTATTGATGTACAAGGAACACTTTAGAAGAAAAACAAATGTGACAAACACAAACCTCTTGCTTTTGTGTGACATTTCATTAAAAATTTTTTTTGATATTATTCAGTAAACACACTGACACTGGAGTGTTTGAATACAGAGTTTAATATTGAAGAATGAAATGATTTCAACAGCTCCTCTATACAGTACGGCAGCTCATTGAATGTGTCTCTTATTTGATAAGACTGTTTCTGTATTTGGTTAGACATGTTCAGAAGGGTTTCAGAGGTTCATCGAAGGTTTTAGGGAACTGGAATCCAGACAGTGTCAGTTTTCCTTCATGACAGGCAAGAGCCTGATGTATCTTCGCATGAACACACACTCCATCGTCCCTTCCACCAAGAAACACCTGACAGAGAGAGAAATCACCTTTAACACTTTACAAGCCCGACAGTGACAGTTGTCGACTACATTTAGGCATGTCCAGCAATGCTACAAAACTGAGAATTATTTAGTAAAAAGTTCTCAAAATTGAGAAAATCTAATGCAAATGCAGTAGCTTGTCAAATAGCTTGATCCATTTTAACTTACAGTGAGGACGGATAAATTACTTTACATCACATCTGGAGAGGACACACTGTCACAGTTGGCTAGCTGATATTGGGCAGCATGCAAGTTATACCTTTAATTTTCAGTGATGAATTCACAAGCTCATAAAAAATACAAACAAACAAAAACACTTGCTTACTTTGACCACATAGTTTGTTCCATTCACAACCTGAGAAGCATAGACCAAAGGAATGTAAACCTTCGAATCTTTTTCATTTTCAACATTTTCCTCAATCTGTTTCCTCATCTGAATAAACAGATAAACATTATTATTATTATAGTAACACATTACAATAAGGGACATTTATTAACACTTAATGTAGTTAGTAAACAAGTTAATCTATATATTTAGACATGTTTTGAATATTGTATCAGTTTTGATGAGTTCAGAGTTTTCAATAAAGGATTAATCCAGAATGATTATTTATCTATATGTTATTAAAGCTGAATTTATTGTAAAAGGCAGTTACATATATATCATTCATACAATGGAACATGGATATAAAAACAAATTGTGAGTTTAAGTGAAAACTAAACAACCCAAAAACAAAAAATTTATTTCGTACAAACAATATTACGGCACCAAAACAGACAAAACAGCTCACTAGTAACAGACAGTGTGTTTACTCTAGGAGTGATTCTGTGTCTCATACCTCAAGGCAAATCTTGATCACTTCTAGAGTGACCGGCTTCACTTCGCTCCAGGCTCCAAGTTCTGTCATTACTGCTGTGTGCTGATGATCAGTGTAGAGAAGAGGAGTGTTAATCAGTCAGTCTGACTCCCAGAACCACAGTCCTGCACTTTTAAAGTTAAGATCACATGACCTGGAGAATTGTGGGAGGTGCACCCACATATATATAAAACAATACTCATGGTTTCAAAGGGCAAGTTTTCAGTATTGCTTTTTTAAGAAGTTTGAATGTTGGTTGGTTTTGTTCTAGTTAGAGATTTAAATGTTAGTTGGTACTGTGCAATTAAGATACTGTTGGTCGATTTTGTTCTTATTAAGAGTAAACAATTCTCAAAAATATTTTTTTTTAAATATGATCCGATGTCACAGATTAAATTTAATTGGGATACCCTCATTGGTGTGACATCATGTTTGTGGGCGGGGCAGGCATCAAACCGGAAGTTGGCCATGAAATGCATGAACAAGCTTTTGCTAGTTTTCATAATATGGTCCTAAAATTGTCATAGCTACCATATTATACAAACTTTTGATGGAAACATAAATATGATACACTACTTCTACAAAATCAGTAAAAATGTGTTAATATCATGTTTCTATTTTCAGAATTAGGTTGTTTTATTTTGTATAATTTTCAGCATAATTTTGGGTGATTGTGACAGTGCTTTAAGGCTTTGCTAATTAAGAAAATGATTGACCTTTTAATAGAGAACCATTGTATGTGCTCTGTATGCCCTAAATCAGTGGTTTCCAACCTTTTTATTTGTGCAAACCCTAATCAACCACAAAAATATTCATTTTCTAGCTAGATTTTGCCAAAATAAAAATTCTGAAATAGAAGCATTCTGAAAATAGAAGCATTATAGATAAACAGTTTTTATTTATTTATTTATTTTTTTTACTGATTGTGTTGCAGTAATAAACAATATTCATGTGAAATTTAAACGTTTGTGCAGGTTAAATGTGTTTCAAACAGTTCATTGGTGATGGGGCCACCCAACATATATATTTTTTTTTTCGACCTAAAGCATTTTTTTTTTTACTTGTCTATTTAATTATTAAATGTTTTTAATGACTCAGTGCCGCCAATATGACTGGTTATTGTCAAAGCTTGATTATTCACACACTGTCTAACACACCCATTATCAGTTTTGTTTGTTGTAGCTGTTTCTTACATCATACCATTGTCTGCCTGCATGTTTTTACCCTTCTGTGATTTTTAATTGTAACAGTTGCAAACTTACAAGAATGGTCAGGTGTTCATTTGCACTTCAACATTCAAAGTCTTAAAGTATTAAATGGCATACTTCATGTGGTGTGCTGAAAAGTAGCTAAATAAACCAGCAGACAATGCATTTACAGAACAGAATGCTATTTTAACAACATAAATATTAATTGAAGTTGTACTTTTATTACAAGTCATATTTTTTTCTAATAAATATTAAATGCAGCAGAGAGCATCTGTACATATAAAACAACTCTTAATCTATATCTAGCTAATTGAGGCATAATGAAATTGGAATATAATAGCAAAGACCCAAAATGTAGGCTAAGGTAAATAATGTTAAGCTGTTATCAGCTTATGAAACAGAAGCTTATTTTTATTACAAAAAATATAAAACTAAGTAAAATGTAATATTTATAATATATTAATATATCTATTTGCTGATGTTTTGATGTAGTTAGAGATTTAAATGTTAGTTGGTACTGTGCAATTAAGATACTGTTGGTCGATTTTGTTCTTATTAAGAGTAAACAATTCTCAAAAATATTTTTTTTTAAATATGATCCGATGTCACAGATTAAATTTAATTGGGATACCCTCATTGGTGTGACATCATGTTTGTGGGCGGGGCAGGCATCAAACCGGAAGTTGGCCATGAAATGCATGAACAAGCTTTTGCTAGTTTTCATAATATGGTCCTAAAATTGTCATAGCTACCATATTATACAAACTTTTGATGGAAACATAAATATGATACACTACTTCTACAAAATCAGTAAAAATGTGTTAATATCATGTTTCTATTTTCAGAATTAGGTTGTTTTATTTTGTATAATTTTCAGCATAATTTTGGGTGATTGTGACAGTGCTTTAAGGCTTTGCTAATTAAGAAAATGATTGACCTTTTAATAGAGAACCATTGTATGTGCTCTGTATGCCCTAAATCAGTGGTTTCCAACCTTTTTATTTGTGCAAACCCTAATCAACCACAAAAATATTCATTTTCTAGCTAGATTTTGCCAAAATAAAAATTCTGAAAATAGAAGCATTCTGAAAATAGAAGCATTATAGATAAACAGTTTTTATTTATTTTTTTATTTTTTTTTTACTGATTGTGTTGCAGTAATAAACAATATTCATGTGAAATTTAAACGTTTGTGCAGGTTAAATGTGTTTCAAACAGTTCATTGGTGATGGGGCCACCCAACATATATATATATTTTTTCGACCTAAAGCATTTTTTTTTTTACTTGTCTATTTAATTATTAAATGTTTTTAATGACTCAGTGCCGCCAATATGACTGGTTATTGTCAAAGCTTGATTATTCACACACTGTCGAACACACCCATTATCAGTTTTGTTTGTTGTAGCTGTTTCTTACATCATACCATTGTCTGCCTGCATGTTTTTACCCTTCTGTGATTTTTAATTGTAACAGTTGCAAACTTACAAGAATGGTCAGGTGTTCATTTGCACTTCAACATTCAAAGTCTTAAAGTATTAAATGGCATACTTAATGTGGTGTGCTGAAAAGTAGCTAAATAAACCAGCAGACAATGCATTTACAGAACAGAATGCTATTTTAACAACATAAATATTAATTGAAGTTGTACTTTTATTACAAGTCATATTTTTTTCTAATAAATATTAAACGCAGCAGAGAGCATCTGTACATATAAAACAACTCTTAATCTATATCTAGCTAATTGAGGCATAATGAAATTGGAATATAATAGCAAAGACCCAAAATGTAGGCTAAGGTAAATAATGTTAAGCTGTTATCAGCTTATGAAACAGAAGCTTATTTTTATTACAAAAATATATACCAAGGAAAGTTATTTTTGCGCAGAAGACAAAAACTTGAATCTAAAACTAAGTAAAATGTAATATTTATAATATATTAATATATCTATTTGCTGATGTTTTGATGTAGCTCTGCAATATGTGTGACCTTCCTGCGAGAATAAAACCTCAAAAGACTCGTGTTCTTTATTTAAGAGAAAAATATCTACAACACTACCGACTACTTCAGCTTAACTTCAAACTTATTTTATTTTTCTGTTATGGCAAATACATTATTTAGAAACTATTAAGTGGTACATCAAAAAAATTGTTTGTAACTGCAGGATGACATGACTTGATATTTTTAAGATCATATTTTCTCACCCATTTATACGGACCAGAATGTAATCTATTTCTACCTGGAAAATAAAATGTTATATCTGTAATCATGATAAGACAGTGTTTTATGCTCTTTCTTTGATAACTTCAAAGATTAGTGGATTTATTGTTTTAATGTGAAAATGACTGTGTTCAGTCTTATCAGGAATTTCAGCTTTACACTTCCATGTAATCTAACAATGCATTGCAGTCCATGAACACACTGACTTATGTTTAACTTCAGTTGGGTCATTTGTTTAATAAATTATTATACAATTTCATTAGAAGCAAGGTGTGCTGACCTCACCATAAAAGGTGAGGCCATAACTTGTCTCTGTGCTTATATTATATAAGTTAGGAGGCCACTAAAAAACATGTAAAACATTTGACTTGCTCAAAGCCTTTGACACTGTAAAGGACGGATCAGATATTTGTCATTTTATCATCTGATCCATTGTGTGTTGGTTATAGTTGATGTAAAAACAGTTTATAATTATGTCAGGTGGCCGTTTATGATGTTCTTCTGTCACTTTAGCTGCACACAGAATAAAAGGTATAAAAATATTGGTGGATTTACATGTTAGTCAGATGTTTTATTCCTGTATTATAGCTGTAGTTCTTGGTTGGAATATACTGCAAAGTGGGCAGGACTTTATTCTGACATTCAAAAGTAAGAAACCCCTTTAATCTTAAAACACAAAACAATTCAATGCATAATTCAAAACATGGGGGAAAACTCCTGTGAAAAATCAATATGGAAAATTACTTATTCACAGATAAAGTGGGCAAAATTGCATGACTAATATTTTCCTGACCTACAAGTCCAAACAAAATCACGAGAGAAAATAAATTATATATAATCTGGAAGAGAAAATAAATGTATACTGCATGAAAGAGTGAGAAGAAAATATAATTAATTAAGGATACATACATTTTAATTGAGCAAATAAATAAATAAATAAAAAATAAAAATACCATCAGTCTTCTCCAAACTGCTGCTCGAGTTTCAGATTAGTGTCAGATCTGAAATCTGAAACTAAAAGAATTGATCTTTCTTCAAAACCAACACTCTTTTCAGATCAGTTCTCTTTAATTGCTGTCATGTTTGCATGTCATTGAATGTTTTAAATTATTGTAGTATTATATATTACACGTGCCTTTGAGGTAGTTGCTCCCAAGTTGTGGAACGCTCTTCCCTTGAATTTCAGATCTGTGGACTTTGTGGACATTTTTAAAAGCAGTTAAAAACCTACTTGTTTAAACTTGTCTTTTTTTAAATTGTGTTTTTTTGTTTTTGTCTGTTTTTTGTGTGTGTGTGTGTGTGTGTGTGTGTTCTAAATTGTTATCTTAATTGTTGCATGTTTTTGTACTGTTCTCTATCTTGGATGTAAAGCACTTTGTGATGCTTGAAAGGTGCTATAGAAATAAAGTACATATACTTACTTACATGCAGATACAGTGCCCTCCACTAATATTGGCACCCTTGGTAAATATGAGCAAAGGCGGTTGTGAAAATAAATCTGCATTGTTTATCCTTTTGATCTTTCATTAAAAAAAATTCACAAAATTCTAACCTTTCATTGAAGTAAAGCAATTGAAAGTGGGGGAATCTCATTGTGAAATAAATGCTTTCTCTAGTTCATGTTTGCCACAATTATTGGCACCAAATTATTGCAACATCGTTTTCCCAAGATAACAGCTCTGAGTTTTCTCCTATAATGCCTGAAGAGTTTGGAGAACACCTGATAAGAGATCAGAGACCATTTTCTTCATACAGAATCTCTCCAGATCCTTCAGATTCACAGCTCCATGTTAGTGCTTCTTCTCTTCAGTTCACTCATTTTCTACAGGGTTCAGGTCAGAGGACTGGGACAGCCATGGCAGAAGTTTCATTTTGTGCTCAGTGACCGATTTTTGTGTAAATTTTAATGTTCGTTTTCGAATACTCTCCTGATGGAAGATCCAAACATGGTCCATTATAATATTTCTTACAGAGGCAGTCAGGTTTAGATTTTTTTATCTGTTGGTATTTGATAGAATCCATGATGCCATGTGTCTAAACAAGATGTTCAGGACCTCCAGCAGAAAAACAGGCCCACAACATTAAAGATCCAGCAGTATATTTAACCGTGGACATGGGGTACTTTTTATCCCTGTTTGTACTAAACTCATCCGGTGGGTTTGCTGCCAAAAAGCTATTTTTTTAGTTTCATCTGACCATAGAAGCCAGTGCCATGTGAAGTTCCAGTCGTGTCTGATAACTGAATTTGCTGGAGTTTGTTTTTGGATGAGCTATAGGAGAGGTTTTCTTGAAACCCTCCAGAACAACATGTGGTGATGTAGGGGATGTTTGATATTTTTTTTTTAGGTTTTCTGACCCTGAGACTCAACTAATCTCTGCAATCCTCCAGCTGTGGTCCTTGGACAGTCTTTAGCCACTCAAACTCTCCTCCTCACCGTGCATTAGGACGATATAGACACACGTCCTCTTCCAGGCAGATTTGAAACATCTTTATTTGATTGGAACCTCTTAATTATTACCCTGATGGTGGAAATGGGGATTTTCAATGCTTTAACTCTTTTCTTAAAGCCACTTTCTATTTTGTGAAGCTCAACAATCTTGTTCTGCACATCAGAACTATATTCTTAGGTTTTACTCCTTGTGATGGATGATTAAGGGAATTGGCCTTTGTGTCCTCATATTTATAATCCGGTGGAACAGAAGTCATAGCTGGACAATTTCATGCTCCTAGTCACCCTGCTGAGCTAAAAAATGTAAATATGAATAGAAATATACTTCAGAGACATTTTACTTATAATAATTTCTAGGGGTGCCAATAATTGTGGCCAACATGCATTGGAGAAAAACATTTATTTCATAATGTGAGTTCCCCCCACTTTCAATTGTTATACTTCAATGAAAGTTTAGAATTTTGTGAATTTTTTTAATGAAAGATGAAAAAGATAAACAATGCAGATATATTTTCAAAGCTGGCTTTGCTCATATTTACCAAGGGTGAATATTAGTGGAGGGCACTGTAAATCTCACAAAAACTTGTCCAGGTTACATTTCACACCAAAAAACAACAACAACAAAGAAATAGAAACATCATGATTTGCATGAATAGGAAAATTAACTGTATTCTTATACTTTTTTTTTTTTATCCCTGTGATATTTTCATGACAATTAAAGTATATTTTAAGCACAGCTTAAGCACATGTTAACAAGTTTACTCGGACGGCTTATCATATACGTAATATTAACTGCCTCCACCCAGTCCTCTCAACGAGGAGCACTGCCATTATGGTTCATGCTCTTGTCACTTCACGTATTGACTCTTGTAATGCTCTTTTTTTATGGTCTTCCTGTTAAACCTTTACACAAGTTACAGTTAGTGCAGAACTCAGCTGCATGAGTAATCATTAGAACTTCTACCATGGAACACATATCTCCTGTTCTCCAACAACTGCACTGGCTTCCTGTTAAACAGCGTAATGAATTGTTAATAAGGCATTACATTACATAACCTGGCTCCTTCTTATCTATCTGACCTACTTTTAACATATACTCCCTCTCGAACTCTTAGATCATCGTCTACATTCTCTGTAGTTCTTCCTCGTACGCATTCGCTCCACAAGATATTCGTAATAGTGACTTTCTTCCTATTTTCAAATCTCGTTTGAAGACGCATCGTTTTAGGCAGGCATACCGGTGATATATTTATATATTTCTGGATGTAAAGCTATGAATGTGGGCTTTGAATCGTATTGTTGTTTGATAATTGTTTTATGTGTTTTATTTGCATGTAAGGTGTCCTTGAGTGTCACGTATAAGGCGCCCATAAATAAAATGTATTATTATTATTACAGTTTTTTACAATCATTTTGTCACCAATTTCAGAACCTTGATGTCATTTTTCAAAACTCTAAACACAAAACAGTCATTATTTGTAACACAGGCTGTCCAATGTTCAAAACTTGCATGTTGCGTTCATATCTTTAAAGCCGCCTTGCATTTGCAGAATCATTGGTCCTAATAACTCATTTATCATGAAATATCATATGAACATTACATTAATCACCCACACACGAGATACCCATAGTTTCACTGTGTAGTTGTTAGTACAATCATTAAATATAGTTGTATAAAACACGTGATGCAGGTTTCATTATGGTTCTACACATTCATACATCATTGTAATAGAAAAAAAAAAAACTACAGTAGGCCTACAGTAAAATGTCAACTGGAGTTGCACTTCTATGTTTTTATCAACCCTGTCTTGTGGATTTGGCCACAGGTTCTCATCCACATCATAATGGATGTTTTCATTAGTTAAACATCTTGGAAAAAATCTTCTGGCATGGAAAATCCAGGCCTGACATAGGTTTCCTCCTGTGATGTTATTGCAGGCATCATCTATGGCCTGGGGAAGAGTGACTGGTTTGTGAGGAGCCTATTGTGAACCTTCCACCTCCATGTGGAGAAAAACTCTTCAGTCTGGTTAAGGAAAGGGGAGTGTGGTGGTAAATACAAGGTGGTAAACTGTGGATTGGCCTGAAACCATGATTGCTCTTAGTGCAGTCGCTAGGAATTCTGGGCCCATTGCACTGATTTTGCTATGGGGCCTCCTCAAAATCACATTCAGTGGGGGGTGGTCAGGCCCCACAGTGAACATCGTTCTGGGCCCCTGTCAAGCGCTGGGCTCTCAACCTCTCCTCCATGTCTTGGCCAGGGTAAAGCCTGCCTCGTCCAAAAATATGAATGGTTTTCATCAGCATCCAGCTCTATCACCCTCTAAAAAGACATTTACTGTAGCAAAAACAAATACTGATAACAATGATTTAGAATTGTGGGGGATTTGTTTTTTCTCCCAACAACAGGCATCTTGAAACTGATCATACCTGAACATAGTCCTCAGTTGCTTCACTTTCATAATCTAAATGTGTAATATTGTTCATCATTTTCCATAAAAACTATGCATTAAGAGTAATACAACACTTAGCATTTTGAGCGGTTGTATGATCAGTTGATTGTTAGATCATTGTAACGAAATGGAAAGACATGATGAAATGATTTCAACATGCAGTTCAACATGAACATGATAAATACATTGCGCCTAACAATTACATTTTTAATGTAAATAGTATGGTCACCTTATATAAACCCATTTATTTCTATTCATTTTGTGGCAAGATATGGCATGGGTATGTTTTTTTTTAATGTACTGTATGGGTTTTAAAGAAAACGTACATCATCTCACAATTCAAAAGAGCAGTTCTCATGGTTGTGAGACGGGCTAAACAGAAAAGTGTGTTATCCTCTCGTGTTTATAGAGAGATTGTGTTATAAAAATTGTCCTATTGATGTCCAAGGAACGCTTTAGAAGAAAAACAAATGTGACAAACACACACCTCTTGCTTTTGTGTAACATTTCATAAAAAAAAAACTCATTCAGTCATTGAAGTCAATAAAAACTAAACAACCCAAAAACAAAAAATGTAATTTTGTACAAACAATATTACGGCACCAAAACAGACAAAACAGCTCACTAGTAACAGACAGTGTGTTTACTCTAGGAGTGATTCTGTGTCTCATACCTCAAGGCAAATCTTGATCACTTCTAGAGTGACCGGCTTCACTTCGCTCCAGGCTCCAGGTTCTGTCATTACTGCTGTGTGCTGATGATCAGTGTAGAGAAGAGGAGTGTTAATCAGTCAATCTGACTCCCAGAACCACAGTCCTGCACTTTTAAAGTTAAGATCACATGACCTGGAGAATTGTGGGATGTGCTGGCACAAATGTGGCAGTGAACTAGATTAGATGTTGGTTCAAATCACCTAACCACAATGTTAGGCAGGTCAAGTCAAGGTCAAGTCAAGATAAAACATTTTTTTGTATAGCACGTTTCACAATACACATGGTTTCAAAGCAGCTTTAAAGAAAATCATAACGTTATGTCTATTATGCTTTACCTAAGAACAAATTTTAGGGAAAAGTTTTAGTTCTAGTAAGAGGTTAAAATGTTGGTTGGTTTTCTTTTATTAACAAAGAAAATTTTTGGTGACTATTGGACTATTAACCCTCTGGTTTCCAGTCCGCAGGCTAAAGACTAGGTTTAAGGACTAGTTTTGAATAGCAATTGCACTGGTTTTGTATGTATATATGGCAATGGCAAATTTATTTATATAGCACTATTAATTACAACCCATGGTTGTCCAATGTGCTTTACAACAAAGGAAAAATAGAAAAATAATAAAAACACATTTACTTAAAAAATAAATAAATAAATAAATAAAGTACACAACGTACAATAAAAACAAGAAAATGTAAGGCAGGAAAGTATTAATACACATTATAAGCCTTATCAAACAGATACGTTTTTAAGATAGACTTAAAGGCAGATACAGAGGGAGCAAGTCTGATTGTGACAGGTAATACATTCCAGAGTCTGGGGGCAACTACAGAAAATGCACGGTCACCTCTACACTTATACTTTGACCTAGGAATGAACAACAGTCTCTGGTTAGAAGACCGAAGTGATCTACTGGAAAAATGTTCAATCAATAGGTCAGAAAGGTAAGATGGGGCCATACCATTTAGAGATTTGTACACTAGGAGTAATATTTTAAAATCAATTCTGTAGCGCACAGGCAACCAGTGAAGAGAGGGTAAAACTGGAGTGATGTGGTCCCGTTTTCGAGTACCTGTGAGCAGTCTGGCTGCTGCATTTTGAACTAACTAATCGGGAAAGAGCTGATTGGCTAATCCCAACATATAGAGAATTACAGTAATCCAGCCTGGAGGATATAGAGGCATGGATTACTTTTTCTAAATTTTTGAAGGAGAGAAATGACTTAACTTTTTATAGCATTCGCAACTGAAAAAAGCATGATTTCATGACCAAGTTTATCTGCTTATCAAATTTCAAAGACTCAAAGACAACACCCAGGTTTTTCACCGATGTCTTCACACAAGAAGACAGCCCACCAAGATTTGTTTTGGGATTATGAATTGAATCTGAAGAACCAAAAACTATTATTTCTGTTTTGCTTTCATTAAAATTCAGAAAGTTTAGAGACAAAGTTTAATAAAGGATTAATCAAGAGTGATATATATACCCTATCGATGGGTGCTTAACAGCATCTCCAATACTGCTGTTTAGAGTTTGATTAGAGATCATTTTGTTTCATTTTTGCATTATATTTTCCTGGTTTCCACATTTTTACTGCTAACGTTATACACTCGGGGTGAATTAGTAGACATAGTGGTACTTCTTTTATGTTATTGTCAAAAGTGTAAAAGGTTACTTGTTAATAGGGTTTGAGTAAGTTCTTGTATCTAAAAGTAGAAGAATTATTTTGGGTTTGATTTAAGCCATCTCCTCATTTTTATTTGCACCAAATACTATAATGTAGTCCTCATTATTCTAGATCTTACTATACTATTGACAATGATGTTTCACTCAAGAGTGCAGCTGGAACAATAGAAATGTGCTCAAATAGAATAGTTCTCATGTGTAGCTGTAAATTGTGATTCAATTTGCAATTGATACATGAATGCTATTTGATCTACTTATTGCCATATATACAGATGTTTGTTTAGGAGATGTTATAGGTTTCATCTATGCACTTGCCAAACCCTTTCACTCAAAGTGACTTGCATTAAATTCAAGGCATTTTGCATTATTTAAAAGGGTAAGTCTATAATCCAAGGAGGTTTTCAACAAAAATGTCTCATGTGACATGTTGGGTGCATTTTTGTCACTTTTGGAAAGTGTTTTCTGCATCTTAAATGTTTAGAATTTTGTGCACAAAATGTCTTTCTGCATGCAAAATGCATAAAGTGTAAATGCATTATAGTAGAATGTATCGCATTATCGCATGCAGTATGACATTTTGTTAAATAATTCCTTCAGTGGATGAAATTAAGTAATCTACACCACATTGTAAAGTGATGATTTCTTACATCATGAATAGACTTTTAGTAATTCTTGAAAAGTAATTCTCTCCAGCATAAAGCATTTTGACTACTGGTTTCTGATAATAATAATAATAATAATCATCATCATCATGTCCAGAGCAAATCACAAGAGAAGCTGGAAGAGAGAATACAGATTGCATGAAAGAGTGACAGAAAAATAAGATTAAATAAGGTTAAATATATTTAAATTGAGCTAAAATTTCACACACAGACACAAGAAACATACCATCAGTCTTCTCCAGACCAGAATCTGTGATGCTGTAATCACAGCTCCTTCCCATCCTCATGAACTACTGATAATGTCCTCGGATAAAATAAAATAATATCCTAAAATCTAATAAAATGTGAAAAATCATACACCAAGACAGTCATGTTCACTGGCATTTAATGTTTGTACAGAAGAATCAGCCTTTTAGCTGATAAACCGCAATGTACCACGATGGCAAACAAGAAATAATTTAGCAACATATTTACATGTCAACACAATGAAAGTTCATTCACAGTTCCAGCAGAAACAAACATAACATGCATGCAGTGCAGCTGTACATGTGTGTTTCGCTCTGACATCCTTGTGTGAAAGAAAAAGCTTCTCTTCAACAAAAACAGTGGCCTATTTCAAGCTGAATTCATATACAGAAAGGCAAAACTGATGCTAGATAAATAATACTCTCAACACAGAACTAGTGATCACTATGAGGAGTCAGTTCACAAAATCAACATTTTATCATTATTTACTCACCCTCATGTTGTTTCAAACCTGTATTTTTTATATATTTTCATTAATCATGATTGATCGCATCTAAAATGTTTTTGTTAATGTGTGTACTGTGTATATTTATTATGTATGCATGTATATATTTCAGAAAATGTTGTTATGTTTATATATTAAACATTTATATATAAATTATATGAATATAAATATAGACGTAAATACATGTAAATATTTTCAAAATATACACATGCATGTATTCATGTTTATATATAATAGGCCTACACACATGTAAACAAAAACTTATTTTTGATGCAATTAATGGTGATTAATCGTTTAACAGCAATAGTATTATTTCAAGTACAAGTATATGCAAAACTGTATTCTGGAGTCATGATTTGGATGACAGTAGTGTTTTTAAATCGATTTTTTGGGGGGGTTTAACTGTTGTTTTTATGGAAAAAGTTGCATGACGATACTCTCAAATGTTTCATTTTGTGCTCCTTTGAAAATAAATCATCAAACTGGTTCAAACACAAGAGGGTGTAAATAATGACAGAAATGTCATTCTGGGGTGAATGGTTTCCTCTAGCTCTGCTTGGTGTCAGGTTTCTGAAGCTGATCTGAGTGGATGAGATGCTGTGTGTGGTTTGTGTGTTCAGTTTTACAGACTGACAGTCGTTTCTCCTTCAGTGACAGACGCGGCGCAGCTCTATAAGAGTTAAACTTCATTCAGAGACAAACGTGCTTAAAACACACACATTATCGCCAAACATCAGTACAATCATCAGTCCAGCACAGAACTAATGAGGAATAAGTACAGTGCACTCAATCTGAATGAGCATCTCATCTCAAATAACCACTAAACCAGCATTGTTCGCTGTGTTCAGATGTTTCACATCTACAGCTAAACTGATAAAAACAGACGTAAAAGAATAGATATCTCTTCTAAATCAATACTCGTTCAGGCTGCAGACATGCAACTGCCCTGTTGATGCTTGTGACAGCAAGATAAATCTCACAAAACATATCCAGATCACATTTCACACCAAAAATCAAAAGATAAATATAAGGAATTATGTTTTGCATAAAGAAAACTCGGTCTGTTCTTACCTATTTTTTTTTTTTTTTAAAGCTTGTGACTTTATTTTCAAGTACATTTTAAGCACAGTTTAATTGTATTAAAATATAAAAAGTGCAATAATAATAATAAAAAATAAAATAAAATCCATAAACATAAATTAAAGGCAGTACAATAAATATGACCGTGATGTATAAATATTTAAAATTTAAATTAGGTGTTTTTGTTTGTATTACAGTAATAAGAATTTTAGGGATAAATATGCTTAATTGTCATGAAAATAATGTCAAAATACAAAATAGGCTTTAAATACCTTAAAAATAAGCTTAACTTTCTTTAAGCAAAATATTACTGCTTATTTCTTTCTATTCACTTTTGGGGTAAGATATGACGTGGACAATGTTTTGACAGGTTTTGTGAGAGTTGCCCAGTAAGTGTGCATGAATGTTTAGGATTTCTAGATAGCGTACATCAAAAGAAGCAGTTCTTGTTTTTATGAGATGGGCTAAATGGAAAATAAACTCTTGTTTTAATAGTGATTGTGTTACGTGTTATAAAAATTGTATTCTCCAGTTAAAACATGGAACCCTATACATATTTCAACTGATTTAAGTTGTGAGCAAAACCTTCATTTGACAGGAAAGGCCTAATAATTAGTTAATACTTAAAGCCTAAAACAAGCTTTCATGAGTATAAAACGACTAAAACAGAAAGTGGATTCAGAATCTCTGATGTAAACAAGTCACACTCACAAACCTCCTTCAACCAGCATCATCACATCATAACATTAGCCAGAAATAGAAATCACTGCTGGAAGGAGACTAAACCGCTCTTAACCAGTGAGTATCATTAGCTGCTTTAAGTCTTTTTTCTTCTTTTTTCCTGATCCAGCTGTGGTTTGTTTGTTACGGCTCTTTGTAGGAGCAAATTAGTTTGGCTTTTTATTCTTCTGCTACAGGCGACATGTTTTCTCTTTCTCTCTAAAACTCACGTATATCACCACAAAAATGCCCATCTCGAACTTCTGTTTCATTTAATTCTCACAATGTACTTCACTGAAGCCACACAAACACCTTGAGATCCAAAAGTCTCCATAGAAAAGACACGATGGAGCTGGAACGGCCAAATTCACGTCCCTTCCTCCACATACAGTGCTCAAACCTCCACGTCCGGCTCTGTAACAGACATCTTGATGTTAGACTCCGTGGACTCGTCAGTAATGAAGGATTTTTGCTCTTTTTCATCCTTTTGCTGAACCAAACATTCTTCTCCATCTCTGTAGGCCTTTGGAACCTTATAAATGTCTTCAGGCAAGAGTTACACACGTCCGTTTACTCAAACGACATGAGATTCGCTGGTATCTGTGGAAAGAGCAATCACAGCGTTATGCGATTGTAGTTTATCTGTTCACAGCAGCTGAACGAACTTCATTTAATTAGAATTTTTTTCCCCCCGTAATATTAAATACATATCAATTAATATAAATACATAAATACACTACCATTCAAAAGTCTGGGTAAGATTTTTGTCTCTTATGCTTGCCAAGGCTGTATTTATTTGATTAAAAATACAGTAAAATAAGCAATATTGTGAAATATTATTGCAATTTAAAATAACTGCTTTCTATTTTAATATAATTTTAAAATGTAATTTATTTCTGATCAAAGCTGAATTTTCAGCATCATTTCTCCAGTCTTCAGCATCACATGATCCTTCAGAAATCATTCTAATATGCTGATTTGCTGCTCAACAAACATTTCTGATTATAATCAGTGTTGAAAACAGTCGTGCTGCTTAATATTTCTGTAGAAACTGATACATTTTTCTTCAGGATTTTTTGATGAATAGAAAGTGCATTTATTTGACAAATAAATCTTTTGTAACATTATAAATGTCTTCACTCTCACTTTTGATCATTTTAATGCATCCTTGCTAAACAAAAGCAAAAAGCTAAATTCATTATTCAAAATTAACTTTTCAAATTAAAATAAAAAAATCTTACCGACTCAATAGTGTACATTTATTTAAATTTATATAAAATAATATACGATATATGCAAATATAAATATCTTGACATTAAAATAAAAATATTAAAATACAATATTAAAACTAATAAGCGTTTCATAATGTGTTGCTGTCCATATTAATTTTAATCATTTGATCTTCCAACAAAAATAACTCTATTGTTCTATATACACTCTCAGAAAAAAAGGTACAAAAGCTGTCACTAGGATGGTACCCTTTCAAAAGGTAAACATTCGTACATTATTTACCCCTAAAAGGTAAATTTTAGTAACTTAAATATACATACTTGTATCTAAAGTACACATATTAGTATCTAAAAGTATCTTTTGAAAGGGTAGTGGTCCAGTGACAGCTTTTGTACCTTTTTTTCTGAGCTTGTACTGTTATTGTGAAAAAAGATTTTCTTCATGCCATCCAGTCCTAATTCAATGGTTGTTGATACCTGAGGTCTTCTTCTCCGACACGCCTCCTCCAGGTGTTTGTGCCACATGATCGCAGTGAAGCGATCGCTAGTCTGAAACTTGTAAACATTCCCTGAGAAACACAGACATTCTGCTTGAGTTATGTATGCAAAAACATATCATTCACCATTCATTTAACAATGACTAAACGAGTCCTTTTGTGAAGACTGTCATTATAAAAGCACTAAAGCAATCCCTCAGTGAATCAGATTTACCTTTGTCAGGATCGTTGAGCTGGAAGATGTTGGGTTGAGCCGGATCATCCGGCAGCACCACCATCCAGCCCAGAACACACACTTTCTTACACGGTGAAGACTTGTACTGGGTTATATAGAGTAAGATTGCATAAAATGTTATTTTCATATCAAATGATACTTTTTCCCCCTTCATTTTTCATTTATTTAAAAATAAATAAAATGTATTATTATGTATTATTATAATTATTTATTTATATTTATAAAAAATGGAATTGCTGTGAGATTCTTAGCATCACTCACATGTTTCCGTTCTGTGGCTCGCAGAGCTTTGGATCCGTAGAATAAGAGAGTGGAACCACAAAGTGTGATCCAGTACCGCGTCCACGAGGCAAGCTGAATAAAAAACAAACCGACAAAAAATACGAATAATGATGCAAACTCAACTCAGACTGATATGAACTAAACCGAGTTGGGTAATACTCATTAAATATATGTGATATCTAAATTCCTGTAGCTCAAAAAAGAGAACATGACACCAATATTAGTGTTTAATTCCTAGTGAATGCATGAACTGATCAAATGTTTACCTGCAATGCAATGTTAAGTACATGGCAAACACATTCATGTAAATGTAGGGATATCTTTTGGGATTTTATTTTTAGATACACTGATGAATGAAGAAACAGACTTTGGATTGCTCTTTTTTGAGGTTTTGTTTTTGTAAATGTTGGTCACTAGATGGAGTGCTTGAGTCAAATATTGGCTTCATTCAAAGCCACAGTGACGCACCTGCTGGCCAGTGAAGGTTTTCTAAAATATTGTCATGAATCTTTTACCAAATAAAAGTTAAAGCTAAAATTTGGCCATATACTTTAGACATTTTTGAAAAATAAGGCATTTTAATAACTGATTAATAACATATTCATTGCCATTAAACTGAAATTACTGAACCTAAACACAGGAGCATGATAAAATGCTCATTTAAAACAAAATATCTTGGAGGTTTTTGCATATTTTCTGGCAATTTATTTATTTATTTATTTTTTCAAATGCAAATGTGACATATGTGAATGCATTTTCTTGGACTGGAATATATGGCCAACATATATTTTTAAACTCTTATATATTATATATATTAAAAAATATATTCATATCCCCCATATTTTAATAAATATATATTTTTGGCCATTTATGGGGATATTTAAAAAACTAAAAATTATATATACATATATATGCAAGACGTATGGGATGTTGAGGGCATTAACCCCTTAAAAATATGTGATCTGCATGCTGCCATCTTTGGCCTTAAGTACAGTTTCTGGAGGCGTAAATGTCATGTAAGCACAATTTCAAAGCAAATTCATAAATATCTTTATATACTGAATACTGGCAAATGCTGAAAAATATTTAAACAATTTTTTTAACTAATTTTGGTTCCCTTCCTGTTCACCTTGGGTTTCCTGCCCTCCTTCAGCAGGGTTTTCCTCTTCAGTGGCCCCTCCATCGTGACTCCACCCGACTCTCCATGAGCCAGACTGGACTCTGCTACTGACGGACTGCACAGAGGGAATCACATTAGCCCAACACCTTCACTACAACAAGCAACACGTGTGTGTGTGTGTGTGTGTGTGTGTGTGTGTGTGTGTGTGCTGCTGCAGACGGTCCAGCTCACATCTGATGTGAGGATGGGATGGAGCTGCTGGAGAGCTCAGGCTGAGGTGAAGTGAGTGTGAGAGAGGAAAGAGAGCGCTGATGCAGGACAGAAAGGTTTCCCTTCACCCGGCAAACACCGCACTCACAAGATATCGGCTCTGTTTCAAAACCTAGTGAGCTGCCTATGTAGGACATATTTTTCATACACTCTCAATGTAAAGATTGTTTCAAAAGGTAAACAGCATAAATATGCAGCTTTCTAAGAGACTCTATTCTGGATGAATTTCTCAAGTTTTAAATTAATTTAACACAAAAAAGGGAAACTTTTTTTTTGTCTATTTTACGCAATATTTGATATTAACATGTTTAAAATTTTATTTAAAATACCAGTTAATATCTGAATTTCCACTGAAGACCTGCACTACCCATCTCCTTACACTCTCAAACTGATATATTTGCATATATCTGGATACATTGTACAGTGTATGCAAATATACTGGGTTTATGAATTATGAATGACTACAAATCAACCATTTTATACAATCACTGTAGCACTCTATTGAGTCGAGTCTCCTCATTTGCACTTCTTTCTAGAAACTTGGCTTTTGGGGCAATTTGGGGCAGTCGTTAGGTTAGGTCTCAGATCCGGCAGGGATTGTTGGTGGGGGGAGTGAATGTTCAGCGCTCTCTCCACCCTCAATACCACGACTGAGGTTAGACCCCCAACTGCTCCCCGGGCGCCGCAGCATAAATGGCTGCCCACTGCTCCGTGTGTGTGTGTGTGTGTGTGTTCACTGCTGTGTGTGTGCACTTAGGATGGGTTAAATGCAGAGCACAAATTCTGAGTATGGGTCACCATACTTGGATACATGTCACGGCCTTTCCTTTCCTTTCCTTTCCTTTGCTTTGAATGAAAGCGTCTGATAATACAAAGGTTTTTCAAACTTTCAGATGCCACAGACTACCAAATATGATCTGTCTAAAATTTAAAAAGGCAGCTATATTTCACATATATAGACCAAAATTATAATGTGAAAAAATAATATTATAAAGGTGTATTTTTTTTAATATTTAGATTCTATTCCAATATAATACTTTTCTTTCTATTCACTATATCACTGTACTGTTTAGAGGCATTATTTATTTATTTAAATGTATATATATTTTATTTCATCTAATTAATCATCTAATTCACTTATGGGTGATTCTTAGACTATGGGCACTTTTATGTTCTTTGGTCATATTTTTAAAAATACATATAATTTTGGATAAATTCCTCCTTATAGGTGTCAAAATCACTGTTTTTTCCTTGTCGCACACCCAGACTTTTAAACTTCAACAATGAAAATACAGTTTAAAAATATGACTTATCTGGTAACTATTAATGTACCTGAATTAAGAACTAGTAAAATAATTAAAATACATTATAGTATTTAATGTGAGACCACTATCAATATTACTTTTTATACAAAATATAGCTGTCGCACAGTATTGGTGTCATTTCCACCACAACACTGTAATGTCTCTTTAAAAAGTTTGTGTGAAAGATTGTTTAGATGGCATCAGAGCACATGTTGGACATCAACAACATATGAAGATAAATCAAGGTAAATATTGCTTGATCAGTTAATATATTTATTCTACGTCATTTCCACACATGCTGTACCTTCAAGGGTGTTTTTAAAAAGCTGAACATTTTTAAGTTAAATAAGAGTATTTTGCATACATGAAATTCTAAGCATTATTTCAAAGCTAATCAGTGAAGCTATCTTCCATTTTTCACAAAAAACTACATTTATGGTTACAAAGTACAATTGATATGTTGGTAACACTTTACAATAAGGTTCATTAGTTAACATTAGTTAACAACATTAGTAAACATGAACTAAGAATGAACAATACTTCTACAGCATTTATTAATCTTAGTTAATGTTAATTTCAGCATTTACTAATGCATTATTAAAATCATAAGTTGTGTTTGTTAACATTAGTTAATGCACTGTGAACTAACACGAATAAACAATGAACAACTGTATTTTCATTAACTAACATTAACAAAGATTAATAAATAGTGTAATACATGCATTGATCATTGTTTGTTCATGTTAGTTAATACATTAACTAATGTTAACAAATGACACCTTATTGTAAAGTGTTACCGATATGTTTAATGACTTTGTGAATTGAGTTTAATGAGTGTGACGAGTTTAAGACTTTTTCTAATAAATATCTCTGCTGTTTCTCTACATTCACGTTAATTCATTGTCATTTCCACAACACCCTGTCATTTCCATCACCACACATTTAAAAAAAATATTTAAAAAGTTCATCACTCATTAAAAATGTATCAACAATGAGATCATGCTCTACTTAATATAAAAATTCAAGTTATTTATTTTCTAATAAGCTATTACCCAAACCAATATTAAATTTCAGAGTGTGACAGGTGTACAGTTCAGCATTTGGTCCTTAGGGCAGTTAATTTATCTCACTGACAAATGTATAATTATTGTACATTATGGAAAAACTGGTAAAACTATTAGACAATTCTTGAGTGGCATAAGTTATTCTATATTTAAATAACAGCTGTATATTGAGATGTGGTGGAAATGACATTTGTTCATTGCAGGTCAGAAAAATTTAAAATATTAACAATTTCTCTTGCAATCTAAGTTTGTCCTCTTACAGACCTTAAAACTAGACAAATTATTTAAACTTACGAGACTGTGTTATGTGACTTTTGAACAAGTTTTTTTTATTCAACCTCACAAGGCTAAAAGTGCCCCTAGTTGAAGAAACGCCCTTATGTAATCTACTATTTATTATTTCTTTATTTTAACCTAATTATTATCATTATTTACTTTAATCCAATTCATTTATATATTTTAATCTATTTTTTATTTATTTTCACCTAAGTTATTGTTTATTTATTTGTATTATTTATTTATTTAAATCAACTTGTTAGTTTAATTATTTTTAATGTAATTTATGTATTTATTTATTATTTTTTACTATTTATTTTAAATAGTTTCTTTATTTAATGTTATTTTTTAAATAATTTTTTACATTTTGTATGCTGTTTTTGATTAAACTTTGCTGCAGACCCCAGTTTGAAACCCCCTCTGCTACATGACTGAATGTGAATGTAAATGTGAGGAGCTCTATTTGAGTGCTGTCCATGTACAGTGTCACACTAGTTAGGATGCAGCATCAGAAGGAAGCTGTCTAGGTAGACAGGACAGGGCAGTGAACCACAAGTCCACAGGTTAGGTTTTGGACCAGAGCTTTTCTCTTCTATCCACCTTATTTTTCCCGTAAGCGCGGTCGCAGCCATTTGTAACTTGAATGTGTCTGGCTTCTGGTGTCCAGCTATTTTTAGCTGTACAAAACAGCTCGTTTTGCTGCTTGATATTGCAAACTGGTGTGTCTTACCATGCTATTTTAATGTATTATCTTAACTATGAACACACTGGTTTGTAGAGCAAACAATTTTACCGTTTACCGCACGTTGTTATTCTTCTCGTTATTTCCCTACAGCGGCTAATGAACCGGAAGTCTCACACATTCACAGAAAACGGCTTACTTCCACGTAGAAAAATAAGGTGGATAAATACAGTTCTATAACCATCCTGAGATGATGACAATCTGACAGCTGGATAAAGAGAGAACAGATGACAGACATGACAGTCTTCAGACTAAACCAGAAAAGAGAGGGAAACTGGAATGTTAAAGAGGAGACGCTGCATGCCAAGACAGGTGAACCCGATGCCCCAGAGGAATGGAGGAGGTGACCTTTGACCCAGGCAGGGGTTTGTACCTGTGGGCATGGCTGCGGCCTCTGGGGGAGCTGCGGAGAGGAACCCTCCAGTTAGGGCCCAGAGTCGCGTACATGCGGCCCCTGTTTGTACAGTCGCCACAATGAGTTCAACCCACACTGATACTACAGAGCTCTAAATGGTCTAAATTGGATTACACAGTTTTAACATAAAAAAACTAATGAACTTAATGTGATATTTGCCAGTCATACATAAACAGGTATGTTTATGTATGATCCCCCCCCCCCCAAATAAAATAAAATACAATACAAAAATAAAAATTCATTGCTTAGATTATTAACTATATGCATCCATTTTATTATATTTAAATAATCATTTCAAAATATATGTATTCAAATTGCTTAGCATAGATTTTAGTATAAATCAATGGAAGCTCATTTTATATCTTGTGATTCGGAGTTTACATTTTTGCAATTCTGCTTTTTTTTCCACCATGGAATACAGATAAAAAGGTAATTGTGACATTTTGTCTTGCATTTATGTCTTTTTTTTCTTGAAATTGGTAGTTTATATCTCAAAATTCTAATTTTTATCTCAGAATTGCAAGAAAAAAGTCTGAATTTTGAGGTAAAAAGTTGCAATGACCTTTTTTGTTTTTTATCCCGTGGCGGAAACAAGCTTTCAAACACATCTGTTAATTGTGTTCACAGTTACATTTTTGAAACTGAAGCACATTGGATTTATTGATGATAAATATATAAACCTGGTTATTATGCATTGTGCATTTAAAACTTTCAGTTTGTTTGTACAGAACTAATGTATGGCTGACAAATATGCATCGCATTGATTTGTTTAATTATGTTAAAACTTGAATGGGAACAGATGAAAATTCATATGCAATTCAAATACATAAATCTTAAATTCAAGCCTAAATATTTTTTGAGAAGATACACAGACTCTCTCTGACAGAATTGAACGAAAACTGAATAAAATGTTTATTTTAAAATGTATAAAATGTTTTTTGTTTCAGTAGTTGTGTTACTGTGTTTTGCTATTTGTACGTATATCAATGCGCTTTACTGTGGAATGGACATATATAGATGTTAAACATTTATATACATTTATAACGATAAATGAACAACAACAACAAAAACAATCAGTACAGTTGAGCTAGGAAAAATTAATTAATAGTCCTTCATTTTGGAAATCTCAGTTTTAACTTACAGTATGAAAGAGTTGCATGGCAGTTCATCTTATGAAGGTTTTACAGTAACACTTTTTTCAGTACAGTTCAATTCAGTTAACATGAACAAACGAGTCAATAATCAAAATACTTCTAAAGCATGTATCTTAGTTAATGCTAGTGTCAGCATTTACTAATCATTATTAAAAATCAAAAGTTATTTCTATTACTATTATTTAATGGGCCAGAACTAACAACGAACAGTTGTATTTTCATTAACTAATGTTATCAAGTACTTTAACAATGTAATGCTCATTTAAGTTAGATAATGCATAACTAATGTGACATTATTTTAAAATGAAATCTAGCTCTTATTAGCAGATGATGTTTAGACACAAAAACACGACAAAACAGACAGAGTCTCACCTCTCGAGCCCCGGAGAGAGATCCTCACAGAACGAACTCTGACTGCTGCCTGAGAAAACACAATCCACACAAACCTCACAACCGTTTCCATCAGAGCGCAAATCAAACGTTCTCTCATCACTGACAGTGAAAATGAAGCAAGAACGTACAAAAGGACCTCAAAAGACCTTATTGGGGCTACAAAACTGTAATATTTAAAACACCAAATATAGGTGCTGTGAAGTGACACACATTTTACTAGACCAATCAGCATGCAGGATCAGAAATATATTCTGGGTACAATACAAAATTAGCTGTGGAATAATGTTTATAACATAATTCTGACTTCCTGCAGATACAATAATGCACTTATACTATGGAAGTATCAAGTGTCAAGCATTGAGAAACTGAAGCCACCAGACTTGCATGAGTTTGCATGGGATCTGTGTGGTAGATTCTCTTACCGAGTTTCTCTTTGTAAAGTTATATTTAGTCTTTCAACTCTGTTGCCATGACGATATAATGGTGTTCTGTTCCTTTTGCACAATGCATGCAATGATATCAGAAATCTGTTCTCACGAATTACATCAGAAATAGATAACCAGATCATCCAAATTAGAACAATAGTCCTATTTAGATACTTTACAGATGAAATTTCAAGGGGGTTTACATAAACATAAATAACGATTTTCTGTAAAGCTGTTTTGACACAATGTGTATTGTGAAAATAACTATACAAATATATTTGACTTAACTAATGTTAGATTTGTTTGCTTACAAGTGCATTATTTAACCACTTTTTTTTTTTCATTTTAAACTGATTTAAAATGATTTTTTGCTGTAATTAACATTATCTCACAAATGCTTAAGGTGCATTAAAGCAGGCACATTTCTTAAATACAATGTGCAGGCTTGTGCTGATACCTATAGAGATGCCGTTGGACACGGATGAGCTGTGTGGGTTGTTCCTCGCTGGACTCTGGGACTCCAGGAAGCTGTCGTCCAGCAGGTGACGTGGTTTCTCTATGGGGAACGTCGCACTTTTACTCTCCACCACACCGAAATGCCACATCATACTGTGAGAGACAGTCAGAAAACCATCACGAGGCATGAGATTGTGTAACACTGAAAGTTTCCAGGGAGAAGTACGTTTGACAAACTAAATGCAAAAGTGCTGCAGATTTAATGTTTACACTACTGTTCAAGTTTGGGGTTCGTAAGATTTTTTTTCTTCATGTTTTTGAAAGAAGTCTCTTCTGCTCACCAAGGCTGCATTTGTTTGATTAAAAATGCAGTAAAAATAGTAATATTGTCAATTATTATTACAATTTAAAACCACTGTTTTCTATTTGAACATATGTTAAATTCTGATTTATTCCTGTGATCAAAGCTGAATTTTCAGCATCATTTCTCCACACTGTAAAAAATGGAATGGGCTATTTACTTAATAAATCATGTAATATCTCCTAAATTAATTAATCTCTGACAATGTGCTCATTTATTTTTAAGTTGATTCTCAAAAGTCTGTGATTTTTAGTGAGGCCTGTTTGCATTTGACGGAGTTATTTTGTACATTTAAAAGACTCTATACAGGCAAACAGCTCAAGTAGGAAAATACTTGAGAAATACTGGAAAGTGCTGCACTAGCAAAGCTATTGCTCATTGAACGAGGCTTAATGCCTCATAGGAGTAGTGTCCATAACCATAAGCGCTACTCTTCTGCACAATGGAGACTTCAATGTAACAGAAACTCTTTCAAATGTCAAACATAACTGAACATTAAACCATTAATAGATGTTTCCCTTCACTCAGAAACACATAAAATAGCATTTAATTTCAAAATTTACTCTCCATATCCAGCCATATGCAAAGCAAAATTGAGCTAATTCTCTTAAAATAAATAGGTAGCCTTCTTTCCTTAATTTTTTTTAGTTTAACCAGTTCCTCAATTCAAGCCTCAAAACTGCTTAAGTTTCCTTTAAAAAAAATGAGGAAAACACATCTCTTGATTTTATTAGTAAAAAGTCCTCAATATTTTCTAAACAACACTGAATCAGTTTCTTTAATGAAATATACTCACTATTTTTAATTATCATCTTCATTTTTTTAATGAAAATTACAAGACCCATGATTCATTTTTTTTTTTACAGTGGCAGGCTTCAGTGTCACACGATCCTTCAGAAATCATTCTAATATGCTGATTTGCTGCTTAAGACACATTTCTGATTATCAACTTTGTTACTTAAAATAAATAAATGTTAAGTGGAACTAAATAAAATATAAATATATTAAACTTTTTTGTTAATATCAACTACTTGCCAAGGTAACATTTCTCATAATTTAGCTTAACTTGATTTACCAAAATAACTACTAAAACTAACTAAAATTGGGGGGAAAACATCTATAGAGGTTTATATAGAGGCCTATAGGGGCTAAACAACTATGGAGGTTATATACAAAAAAAAAAAAGATAAAAACACAACAAAATTACTAAACGGTCAAAATTAAAATGGAAAATATAAGGATAAAAACTAATCTAATTTTTTTTTAATAGTATCTCAGTGATACTAAAATAACATCGGTAATAAAATAGTCCCACCTAAATCCCCAAAAAAACAGGATTTTATTGAATAATTCATGCAAGCGCAATAATAATAATAATAATAATAAAGCTTCACATTTATGCTTTTAAATATTCCAGAAAGCTGGGCCTCTGTACTTCTAAGTGCATTAATTTAAATACATTATATTTATTTATTTTGAAACTGAGGGATGATTCAATATGATTTGATGAATATCAAGTTGAAACAGCATTTAAAAAAAAATAGAATGTCTTTACTGTCACTTTTGATCAATTTAATGCATCCTTACTGAATAAAAGTATTAATTTCTTTCAAAAAAATCATACTGACCCTAAACTTTCTTATCTAAATACAGTATGTAAGTGTGTGTATACGTATGAAGAGACAAAACAGACGCGTTTCCAAGGCTGTGGCTCTTCCTGTGGCGTGAGGGTGGCGGGGTGGCAATATGAACCCCCACGGTGGCGTCCGGACAGGTGGGCCGTCGATTATACCTGACCGATAAAGACAACTCAGACGGACCTGGATGAAAGGGACAAAGAGAGAAAGAGAGAAAAGCAGAATGAGATTTGCTCTGAACATGCCTGATTGTTCTCAGCGTCACACTCAGTGAAACATAATGAAAGAAAACACGTGGAGGCTCTGTCAGCGGAGCCTCTGCTTTAGCAATCACAGCCGCAACACAAATGTTAACATTCTCTATTCCTCTTGAGGGAGACCGATTCAACGCAGCGATGATTATTCAGTCCTGAGAGAGGAAAACAGAGAGGATCCCCAGAGTAACGGCATCCACATGTTCCCATCAGCGATGCAGCTTCACATGCTTTCAGAGGCCTCGCTCGCGTGCTTTTCTTCTACTGCACGATGAAAAGTAGCTCTATAACTTTAGAGGCATTAGTGAACCAGTATTTTAGTATTGTTTATATATTATTATATAATTTATTAATATTTAGAATTTGCTTTTATTTTTATATTTTCAGTTTCTATTTTAATTTTAGTTTACTTTAAAATATATATTTTTTTATTTCTATTTAGCTTTCATTTAATTTATTTTATTATTTCAGTTCCACATTTACATGACATCAGTGTTTTAGTATTATTTATATGCTATTATAGTATTTATTTTTATTTTTAATTAGATTTTATTTTTACATTTTCAGCTTTAATTTTTTTTTTTTACGCTTTTACGGTTACATGTGACCAGTGTTATTTTCATTTAATTTTTTTAAAGTATATTTTAATATTGTTTTATTATATTATTATTATTAGTAGTATAGTATTTATTTATTAATATTTAAATTAGGTTTTATTTTTATTTTTAATTTTACTTGAAGTTTTAGTAATTTTATGTTGTCATTTTATTCATTTTGTAATATTTCTATTTAGCTTATTTATTTTTAATTTATTTACATTTACATGCTACCAGTACTATTTTCATATTATATTTTTGCATTATTATATTATTATTAGAGTATTTATTAATGTTTTCAATTATCTTTTATTAATTTAATTATCGTTTATTTCATTTACTTGAAGTCATTTTATCATCATATTTAAATATTTATAATATTTCCGTTTACATTTACATGCAACCAGGGTTGTTTTAGCACAATTTATATACTATTATAGTATTTATTCATATTTTGAAGTAACTTTTCTTTTTTCTTATTTTAAGTTTTAAGTTTAAGATTTTCGTTGAATATTTCTATTTTATTTCAAAAATTGAGAACAATTTCTCTTTCAGTTGCTCATAATTAGCAATATAATACTCTGATGTGTTACTAATAGTGCAGATGCAGTTCAGCATATTTACATATTTACAGCAGATGCTTTTATCCAAATGTGTCAAAGGGGAAAGTCTGAACAGTTCACACGGGTTACTTAAAGCAAGTGTTCATCCAAAAATAAAAATTCTGCCATGATTTTTCACCCTCATATTGTTCCAAACAATGACTTTCTACCAAAATATTTTTTGTGTTTGACATAAGAGAGAAAGTCATAGTTTGGAGGCACATTAGGGTAAGAATATGTCTGGGTGAACTATCCCTCTAAACTTGATTCTCTCATCACATGAACCCATCGAAACAGACGATCAGAGAGTCTCAGACTCAACGGCTCTTAACCAAGTTTTCCAGAGTGGACAAAAACAGCTTCAGGCATCATGGGAAAAATGGAAACAATGCAGGACAGCATGCTGAGACACTTACACACCAGAAGACACATTTAATGGAGCGACTGGAGCCTTAAACCGTGATCGTTCTCTTCCAGTCTGGGTCAGACGACGCTTTACACCGTGTTTCTCATATGTAAATACCTGAATGCCACAGTGGGACGTTTAGGAAATGATCTTCACCTGGTTCTTGTTAAAAGCTTAATTAATGAGTCTGACTACCAGCTCATGAAATGAACGCCACATTCAGAGTGGATCTTCCATCTGACAATGAAAATGGCATGATGGGGAGAGATTTGTTTCGACGCAGGTGTTTCTGGAGCGTCATGGAATCAGAACATGGACCTTTAAGTAGTAACAGCGATTAAATGTAAACGTGTTCTCTGTGGTATGGAGTTACTTTTGTGTCTTTTATGCAATAAACATACTTTGAGAGCAACATGAATTATATAGTAATTCAAAATAAGCGACTATATACTAAAAGTCTTTTTTAAAACTGTTTCTAATTGCAAAAATAAAATAAATTGATCTCAACTTGTTTTTTTTATTACGTTATACACATATGCATATATACTGTATGTCAGACTATAAGCATAAATACAGCAATTATATATTTTTACTGTAAATACACAATATTTACTAAAATATTTGAAAATAAACCATTTGAAAATGTATCAACTTTAAAAATTTGAATTTGATAGAAAGCATCTGTAAAATAAATTACAGATTTACACTTGGAGACAGCAACTTCTTATTTGTGGGGCTCTCAGCGCTTCAAAATAAAAGTTTCACTCTTGACACAATCAAACAACAAAAACCTAAAAAGAAAGAAAGAAAACAAACAAACAAAAAAGACAAATATTGGCTGATACATTGATCGACCACTAGAAAAACAAACTCCATTTCCTTGCAGTTACAGTAGAAAACATGCTCCAGACATTGAGCTGTGGTGCTGTTTTGGGAAACCCAGGATCAAATCGAACCTGAATCATCTCCTGATTTCATCTATCATTCATAATTTGCTGCTTTGAAATAAAATGTGGCAAAAGAAAGATTTTTAAGCACCAGAGGGAAAGCTGGCGGCACTCAGGGAAACTACAGAGCGACTGCATCACTTCCAGAGCTCATAACTGCAATTACTGGCTGGTTCGCAGAGATATTATGCAGGTTCTACTGGCAAGACGTACATATTCATTCATTTTGTCCCTTTGCTAATCACCTAATTATTAAATACCTAATATTTAAAGCATTGCTGACACTGGAGGCAATTATATTTGACTTCTCATTTGACCTTTCACTTTGAAAGGAAAATCTGTCTTGTTTTTGTACTGGATTGCTCCAAAAGCATTTAACATGCTTTAACAGTCAGCATTAAAGTACTCAACTTAAAAAGTTGTTAAGAGAAGAAGGTTTTCTGAATGTGTTTGTCTGCTTTTATATGTATCCGCTGACTCCAAATCTCTCTTTTCTTCCCTATTAAAAGCAAATTAGATGGCAGACACATGCTTTGAGTTCAGCAGTACATGCTAGCGATCAATCTGGCCCTGTCTGGACACGCTGATCCATTGTGTTTCGCTACATATGCTCCTGTGTGGGGGTCAGAAAGGTTGTAAGTAAAATATAAGTCATGTAGCAGCATGCATTTCTTTCTTTTTTTGCCACTAAATGAGAGATTTAGGTGACTTTAGAGCCCCGTATAACTCTTCTGCTCACCAAGGATGCATTTATTGGATCAAAAATACAGTAAAAGCAATAATATTGTGAAATATTATTACCATTCAAAATAACTGAATTCTATTGCAATGTATTTTAAAACGTAATTGATTCCTGTAATGCAGAGCTGAATTTTCAGCATCATTACTCCAGTCTTCAGTGTGACATGATCCTTCAGAAATCACTCTGATATGCAGAAAACCATTTTTGCAGCTTTATACTTTTGTGGAAACTATGATACTTTTTTCAGGATTATTTGATGAATAGAAAGTTCAAAAGAACATCTTTTATTTGAAATAGAAGTTTTTACTGTCACTTTTGATCAGTTTGATGTGTCTTTGCTGAATAAACTGACAGAAACTTTAGAACTGTAGTGTGTACACAAAACTAAATAATGATAGTCAGGGAAACACAATGTGCAGAGCTGAGAATAAGGGTGAGACGTCTCTGTCTCGGGTCTGATTGTGATTAAGAGCTGCATGTTACCACATCAATGTAACCGGCTGCTTCCAGCTAATAATAGTTTCACAGTGATGTATTTGAGAAATATTGTGCATGTGTGTCTGACAGAGCGACAGGTATGTTCACGCACTGCCTGGACTTCCCCATCTAAACACATTTACGGCTTCTTTCTTTTCAATACCTGTCTATCTGCCTATCTATCTATCTGCCTATCTATCTATCTGCCTATCTATCTATCTATCTATCTATCTATCTATCTATCTATCTATCTATCTATCTATCTATCTGCCTATCTGCCCATCTATCTATTCATTGTTCTATCATCCATCCATCCTTCTATTGTTCTATTTATCATTCTATCATCCATCCATCATCGATCGTTCTATTCATCTATCATTCATACATCCTGCCATCGTTCTATTCATCTATTGTTCCATTAGCCATCCATCATTCTATTGTTCTATCCATCTATCATTCTATAATCCATCCACCTTTCTATCCATCTATCATTCTATCATCCATCCTCCATCCATCGTTTAATTGCTCCATTCACCCATCATTCTACTTTTCCATTCATTCATCTTTCTCTCTATCTATCTATTGTTCTCTGTTCATCTGTCTATCATCCATCCATCCATCCATCCATCCCATCCATGCGTATATGTAATGTGTGAATTCCTCTGGCCACTCAATAATCTAATATAATAATCTAATCTAATGAATATGTACATTCACAATTCAATAACATCTCAGGAATACACAGAATGAGCAGAGCTGGAATCTAGACAACTGGGAAATTTGTTTTGATCGGTTGAATGTGCTTTGCTCACTACATCACACTTCATTTTGTGTTATTTCATACTTTCGATGACTTTACTATGATTCTCGAATGTGGAAAATAGTCCTAATAAAGAGAGAGTAGGTGTGTCTGAATGGCTGTTCCATGTTTTGCTTTGTTTTCTGGCCTGAGTTTCGTGGCAAGATCTAATTTCCTTGGCTGGACGTCTTCACAAATACATCTATGAGGTTATATAACAGCCAGTCACCCCGAGACTCTAGGAAAGACCTCGTCCGCCCAGTCCTCGCTGTGATGTAACCGTGCGGCTGAGACGTGGCCACAAGCATCTCATTCAATAAATGAAAATTACATGTATATACATACACCAAACATGTCTTCAAGTCACACGCTGGCATTCAAAAACAAAATGAAAAGGAAAGAATGACACATCAAAAGCCAAATGTTCGCAGTATCCCAGACCGCTGTGTTACATTACACTCGGTCAGATCATCTGGTGGTGATACTCAGATGGGCATGATGCTTCATAGGGGAAAAATGTTGACGTCTTTATTTAACAATCAAAAACTTTCTGACTACAAATGGTCTAGATGTTCACTTCTGGCCTTGGAATGAGAATAGACATGTTATTAAATAGCAAGAGAGGCTGCCTTGGAAACCCCACAAAAGACAACTTAAACGAACATGAAAACCTATAGATTTGGTTACACAGCTCAAGAGAAATGCTTACAAACGACACTCACAGTGAACTTACATTTCTACTGGAAAACCGCTGTCGGCTCATGTCATGTCGCGTGACTAGACCTCACAGGCAACAGCCAGGCAGCGTTTTACAATGCAAGCATGTAACATACAGCATATACAATGCACGACTTTGAGCAGTTCAAAGAAATCCACACCTACATGTTAATTACATGGCTGACATTCACAAATTCGCTCACATCATTTAAACTTTCAGTTACACGTGCCATAAAATAATCACATAACTGTTTTTGGCAGTGAATAATCCAATGTACCTCAATTAGAGGAGTTAATGATTGTGTGATGATCTAGTCCATTAAGCTAATCGACTATTGTTTGTTCAGTTTCAGCACAAATGTGCTCATGTGAGCAGTAGGGCCAAAACAGATAATGTAGCTGGGGCTAATAAAAATTAGGCATACATTATTATAAATATATTTATTACTATAGTAACTTAATGGTAAATTGAAACCCTACACATAACATTACATGATGTGTAATATCTTTAGGCCTTTTGATGATGCCAAATATATTTAATAATAATATTTAACCACTTGAATTTGCATGCACCAATATAACAATAGCAAATATATTTTATGTGTAAACATACTAAAAATACTATTATATAAATAATACAGACTATTATTTTCACTAACAACTGTGAGTGAATACAATCAAAACACTAATTCCATGGTTGATGAGTGTAACAAATTATAGAATCGGTTTTTGAAACAGCTCATTGAAACAGATGAACTGAAATGAACTGATTCATGGAAATTAATCAAACTTACCAACTCCACCAGTAATGTATTATTTCAAATCAGAGATGCTATAAAACCATCTCCTTCTCAGAGCTCTCATACGCTACCATTCAAAAGTTTGGGGTTGGAAAGATTCTTTCTGGAAGAAATGAATGCTTTTATTCAGCAAGGATGCATTAAATTCATCAAAAGTGACAGTAAAGGCATTTATAATGTTACAAAGGTTTGTACTTCAAATAAATGCTGTTCTTTTGAACTTTCTATTCATCAAAGAATCCTGGAAAAAAAAAAGTAGCATGGTTTCCATAAAAGTATTAAGCAACAAAAACAATTTTCAGCACATTAGAATGATTTCTGAAGGATCATGTGACACTGAAGACTGGAGTAATGATGCTGTAAATTCAGCTGCGCATCACAGGAATAAATTACATTTTTGAATATATTACAATAAAAATCAGTTTTTTCAAAGGGTAATAATTTTTCACAATATTACTGTTTTTACTGTAATTTTGATCAAATAAATGCAGCCTTGGTGAGCAGAAGAAACAGCACCTAGTGATTTATGAGCTGGAACAAAACTCAGCAATTGGCATTGGTTTGTAGGAAATGTGATGACCAAACAAAAAGTTAAAAATTAAAGCACTGGTTAATTGTATAACACAATTTTATAAAATTACACTGAATAGTTCAGACATTGTCCAGTTTTAAAACTGAAAAATAGCAGATCCCTCGCGATGGAGCTTGAGGAGGTCATCCAGTCAGCTGTTCAAAGCATTGCTCAATGACTACGGTTCATCTCTGTGTTCTGGGCTCAATGAGCGATGCCTGCATGTGGTGGTGTGATGTAGATTTGCAATGTGGAGATTATGAAGGCTCCGTAGAGAGCCATTTATGTGCTGTTTGTTTTCTCAGTCCACATTCAGTTCCCTTTGCCCTTTCAATGAGTCAAAGAGGACAGGGCCCCTCGGCCCCTCAGAGCCCTTCATTAACTCTACCACCAGGGGCCAGTGACCTCATTCAGACGGGACAACATAATGAATGCTGGGGGAAAATGACTACAATGTCTTTTGTAAGTTACTACTTTGGGGTCAGTAAGATTTTTGTTTTTTTAAGAAATGAATACTTTTATTCAGCAAGGATGCATTAAATTGATCAAAAGTGACAGTGAGGACATTTATAATGTTACCAAAAAAATAAATAAAAAAAAACTTTTCCAAATAAATAATGTTGTTTTGACCTTTCTATTCATCAAAGAATCTTGAAAATAATAAATGTATCAGTTTTCACAAACATATGAAGCAGCACAACTGTTTTCAACTGATAATAATCAGAAAGGTTTCTTGAGCAGCAAATCAGCATATTAGAATGATTTCAGCATTAATGCATTTTTGATCAAATAAATGCAAAAACTAGATTCCTTTCAAAAACATTTAAAAAGCTTTTGAACAATAGCACAAGTTGGGCCTCATGGCCAAAAATATATATATAAGAAGAAATAGTGACATTTAGGCTGTCTTACCTGCAAGATCTTCTTTGGATGTGGCCATGCGTGGCGAGCTGTTCCCTGGTTCAATTTTCAGAGACAGTCTGTAATGGAAAGACAAGCAAAAGTCTCACCAAAAACACTCCACAAGTTCCGTGAAGCTCCAGGGTGGTACATTTAATATTTCAAAACCAACTAATGTTAGGCTGAATGAACAGGCTTTGAGGATGAATTTAGTTGAATCGGATTTGCCAGAAACCCAAAATAAGACATGTTAGTGAAATAATCACATCATTTTAGCCTCAACCAACAGTGCCACAACAGTAACCACTCAAAATTTATTTTACTGTAATAATTTTCACTTTTCATTTAAAAATTTGTTTTAAAATAAAATCATAGGAAAGAGCAAGAAAAAAAATCCTGTTTTCCATGCAAGGTATAATTCACTCAAAAATTTAAATTTGCTGAAAATGTACTCAATAGCCTCACATCACTTGCTCACCAATGCATCCTCTGCAGTGAATGGGTGCCGTCAGAATGAGAGTCCAAACAGCTGATAAAAACATCACAATAATCCACAAGTAATCCACACCCCTCCAGTCCATCGGTTAACATCTTGAGAAGTGGAAAGCTGCGTGTTTGTAAGAAGTGCGTTAAACTTCAAACCGTTGCTTCTGGCCAAAACACCATAATCCATAATAACGCTTCCTCCAGCGAAAAAGTCCATCTCCTGCTGTCTCTCACATCAAAATCCATCCACATATTTGTTTAGAGCTGTTCTGGACTGTTTGGTTTGTAAACAGTGCATGATCTGTGCAGATTTCTCTCTTGATTCAGACAAGATAACTTTTTAGGACACAATATTATGGATGGAGGACTCATATTTTAGCTGGAAACAACAGATTGAAGTTAAAAACTAATGCAGGATATGTTTCTTACAAACAGTTTCTGGCTTCACAAGGCAAGGCTGATGGACTGGAGTGGTGTGGATTATTGTGACGTTTTTATCAGCTGTTTAGACTCATTCTGACGGCACCCATTCACTGCAGAGGATCCATTGGTGAGCAACTCATGTACTGTAATATTATGAATTTCTCCAAATCTGTTCCCATGATGAAACAAACTCATCTACATCTTGTACGGCCTGATGGCGAGTAAGTTTTCAGCATATTTTCATTTTTGGGTGAACTGTTCCTTTGATGTACTATGTATAGTTTCCCCAAATGCAAGAACATTTCTTGAATACAAACAGCAAAAATAGCTCAGAAATAGTCATGATTATGACATCAAAACCACAAGCACATTAACATTCCCACATTTACAAAATAACAACTAGTCAGTAATCAGTGACTTGACCTGCCCTGATGAATGACAGTGTTTGTACAATTTCATCACTCGCAAAAAGACTAGAGAGACTAGAAAGATCATGCAACACTAAACTGTAACCACTTCACCTTTCCTATAAAAGCATTTACAGGCCTCAGAGGTGATGCAACACTCTCCATGCTGTTCATGCTTGCATTTGGCTTTTCTAGTTATGTACATGACCTAGAGGAGACACTGAGAAAGCCAAACGGGACCTGTTGGGCCGATAACATTTCACGTTTTTATAGGGGACCAGAAGGGACTGATTGTTAACAATCCAATAAACTGAACTGCAATCTCTTATTTCCACACCATCAACTATGATTTGACATTCATAATGCACAAAATATGCAAAAAAAGCCTTTAATGGTGTTTTGGCACAATGCACGGTGAGCTTTGGAAAGAAGCGCTCAAAATAAACACATCATTCGGCCATGTTTCTGTATCTCAAACAACAGCGCCAAGGTCATGTGTTTGATTCCCTGGGAATGAATGAATTAAAAAAAGAAAAAGGAAGAAAGAAAAAAGTTTGAATAAAATTGCTTTGGATAAATGTGCTAAAAGCCAAATACATAAATATAAAACACGTACGTTGGTCAACTACTTGTCGGTCTCACCAATTTTTTTGACCATTATGGGCTGATGCATGATGCTGTGAGCAAACCAGTGTTATTGTATTTAACTAAAATTAAGCTAGAACCATAAAATAATTGGTTTAAGTTTAACAAAAAATAACTTTTATAAAAGTTAGATAAAATAAACTTTTATTGAAATAAAATAAACCTTGATCTTATTTTATGTCAGCTAGCTGCCAAAGCAACATTACTTATCTTCATTTAGTTTAACCTGATGCACTGAATTAGTTGAAACTAAAAATGAAATAAAATGACTAAAAACTATGTGAAATAAAAATACTAATAAAAAAGACAAAAACACACGACAAAATGACTAAAACTTAAACTGCAATATGAATAATAATAAAAAATATAATGAAAATATAAAAACAACTTTCCCACCCCAACATATGTAATGGTTACAACAACAACAACAAAGTAACAAAATGTACAGAAATGCAAAGTAATTACTTACAAGAAAATTACTTACATTTTTGTTACAGTTACCAATACTGTATCTGTTATTGTTTATATTAAAATAAAAACTCACATCAGGGATTATTGAATGTTTTCAAATCATTGAACACATCTGCAGAAACGACATCCGAAAACCTCCAGGAAAAATCAACTGGTTTAACACCATGGGCACACCGAAGAAAAAGTCCTCACTAAATAACACAAGACAGATTGCATGTACTGATAGCCAAAGAACAAAATGAAACCGCCAAAAACAGCAACTCAACAACCTAAAACAGCGTTCAGGGGATTTGTGAAAGAAAATACCAGATTCCTTCAGGATATCACACTGTTTTAAAAGAAGGTGAAATATTCACATTCAGATAACCGGTGGGTGTGGAGAAATCCCTGGAGAAGCACTAATCACAGCAATCAATCATTCACTGGTAATTTGCACATAACAGCATTTCTCAGTCACGAAAAACAAAAATTTTCACCGATGAGATTGGAGTGATTTAACAGAGGTTGAGAGTTCAGAAACCAGACTATGTCAAACTACTCCAAACCATAACAAGACTACATTTTAAGGTCTCAAAGACCATCTCCAGATGTGACGGCTGTTTCCAAACAGTAGGCAGAAAAATGACCACATGCACCCACAGATAAATTAATCCCAGAATGCACTGCGACAAGCTTGGTGTAAATTTCTGTGAGCACTACAGAGTTGTACTACAACAAACTAACCGCACATCTAATTTAAAAAAGGGATTATTTCCACCAATTTCTGTCACAGAATTTAAAAAAAATTAACTTTTAAAAAGGCAACTTTTTATCTCACAACTCTGACTTTTTTTCCTATTCTGAGTTTATATCTCATTATTCAGACTTTTTTTCTTGCAATATGGAGAAAAACACCAGAATTGTGAGATATAAGCTTAGAATTCTGAAAAAAAATAAATAAACATTTGCGAGATGCAAACTTAGAATTCTAAAAAGTCGTCAAAATTACGAGATGTCAAAATTGTAAGATATAAATTCAGTATTCAGGAGGAAAAAGTCAAAAACTATATGTAAACTCAAAACATTAGACAACCAAACAAAATAATATGTAGGCTAATTTACTTGAGTTTCTGACAAAATGTTTTATTTAAAGGGGTCATATGACGTTGCTAAAAAGAACATTATTTTGTATATTTGGTGTAATGCAATGCGTTTATGCGGTTTAACACATTGTTTTCCACATACTGTACATTACTGTTGCTCATCTATGCCCCGCCTTTCTGAAACGTGCCGATTTTTACAAAGCTCATCATTCTGATTTGCAAGGCGTGCTCTGATTGGCCAGCTATCCAGTGCGTTGTGATTGGCCGAATACCTCAAGTGTGTGGCGGAAATGTTATGCCCCTCACCGTATTGTGATGCCGTGTCCCAGTGCGACGACACAAAAACAATAAAACCCATTACAAACAAGGCATTTGTTGCATCCAGTGGGGACATAATTACTGATTATAATGATTACTGTCTTTTTACGTGTCGCGTTGCATCGCGCCGCGTAAACATTACCATGTCTGCAATGTGATCGGAGAAACGACAAACACTACTCTTCACAGCTCAAAACTCGCGTTTGAATCATCAGTGGCAAATTCTTTAAATATGAAAACATACTTACAGGCTGTGAGTCATAAGCACCAGACTGTCCTTGCAAAGTTGGAATTGCCCCACTTTATAGAAACAGTCTTTGAGCACAGCTGGCAGGCTACTCTCAGGTTCAGGAAATAGTCCTCAGTAAAATGTGCTGCACACACTCGAATATTTGGGTCGAACTGTTCTGGAATGGTGTTGAAAATACAACTTAATCACTGATTTCTAGTTGTGTCCTCTTTTGGAAGCACAAACAAAGTAGTTTCGCTTTCACAATGAAACACTGCGTCTCCAGGACATGGTACCGGCGGCAACAAAAAATAATACAGCGAGAATAAAAGTCCCGCCCTCTTTCATTGCGTTTATGTTTGGGCGGTATTTTGCAAATCTCCCCACACTGTGACGTAGACATGTGGGGGCGTGTTTGAATGAGCCATTTTAGGGTGGCGTGTTCAAGTCTTAACTTTTATAAAGAATATCTCTTTGGTTTGAGACTTTAGTCTTTGCAACTTCAGGGATCTTATCTATGCATGAACAGCTTGTAACACTCCAAAGAGAAAGGAAAACTTGAAATCGCATCATATGACCCCTTTAAATGTCATAAATTAGTCTATTTTTAAATGTCTAAAATGTTATAAAAGGAGTCTATCTAAAAATATTAATTTATATAAAAAACAATTTTGAAATAAAGAAGTGAAGACTCGTTCCATCCGAAGTTTTTAAACGAACCTCTTGAATGAATGATTCACATCAAACAGCCTACATTTTAACAGTCACTGGTCGCCATTTAATGGCATAATGTTACATCATATTTGAAGCGTAACATTAGTTCCAAAGGTCAATTACTCATTTTGATCACAACTGCTGAAACTGTCTATATCCGGACCATAAACTTTTATCCAAATACTTTCGTTATTATTTAATGTTTGCAACATGGAAATGTAACCAACTGTGTAGACTGTTTGTGAAGCTGTTTCAGTGCTGCGGTCTCCGGATCAGCGGCTGCATGAATGCAGGTTTAAATATTCCGATCCGATGTGATTTGATGTGATTTCAAAGGTTTAATTGACATAGCAGAATCATCATTTAGGAATAAGATTGTGTGTGTTTGAATCGAGATTGCAATCTTTTAATGATTTCTTGTGCGTACACATGTGTTTTTGTAGTCTATGTCATATTTGTCCCCCTGCTTCCGCGACCCATGTGTAATCTCAGAATTCAGAGGAAAAAGACAAAATTGCGAGATGTAAACTCAGAATTTAGAGGAAAAAGTAAAAACTGCAAGATATAATCTTAGAATTCAGAGGAAACATATATATATTTTTAAATAGTTTAAATCTCATATATATGTATACATGTATGTATGTGTATATAACATATATAATAAATAAATAAATAAATAAATAATATATAAAATATATATATGTATACATATACATTATATATATATATATATATATATATATATGAGATTTAAACTTCAGAATTCAGAGGAAAATGTCAAAATTGTGAGATGTAAACTCAGAATTCTGAGAAGTGTCAAAAAAAAAATGTAATAAATAAAATTGTGAGATGTAATCTCAGAATTCAGAGAAAAAAAAAGTCAAAATGGCAAGATTTAAACCCAGAATTCTGAGAAAAAAAAGCTATAATTACGAGATGTAAACTCAGAATTCAGAGAAAAAAGTCAAAATTAAAATATTTTTAACTTGGAATTCCGAGAAAAAGATTCAAATTTATGTGAACTTGCAATTGTTCGATAAAATTATGAGATAAAAAAAGTTGCAATGACCTTTTTTATTTTTTTATTCCATGGTGGAAACAAGCTAGGAAAAGTTTTATATGTATATACATTTATAAATCATTTGGAACTGCTGCTTCAGCGGTCTCTATGTCTGGTGGGTGAAGTTCATTTTCCACTCTGCTGTACGTGTAGTGTTTCCAGACCTGCAGACCTGAAATGTGAAAGTCCTCGAGCCGCCCACTTCTTTTATGTTCGCAACCCATCCAGAATGCTGGCCACGGATCAGAAAGTGAGATGGCCACCGGTGATGAGGGAGGCTGGGGTTTGTCGGGCAGGATACAGCCAGCAGCATGATGTCAGTCCTGGATGAATTTCAATAGCACACCCTACGGTTTCAGTGCATTTGGGGCCATGCGAGGTCGTGACGGGGTCACAGACGAAACGTCACCATGGAGAGCACATGAGAGCCGCCGCCGATCATCGAGATTTGGAGCTGAGCCCATCTCACCAGCTATAAAACAGAGCTGAGCTGTGCAAAAAACACCCTGGAGATTTGAGATACGGCAAACCGCAAATAACACCATGACAGACACTAAGAGTCCCTCTGTTGTATAAACAAAGATGGAAGAAGAGCTACTTTAAAATGTATTCATCTACAAAATGACAAACGACACAATGAACTCTTGACTGAACTCTGACTCAGTCCACAACCAAAAACTCTGAGATTTTTACCAAATGTAACTGCAATGTGGTTATTGTAGGCTTTTTAATGAGACTTTAACAGAATACAGTTACATGTGTAGTGTACATGATGTTTTATGCCTAAACATCAAACAGCACACAATTAGACAAAATATTTGGATTTCTACAATGAATTGTATCGTAACATTGTTGTGGCTAGTTGTTCGTATTTATTAAGTCATGAAGATAATGTTATCTTACTGAATGATTTTTTGCTGAAATTACAAGAATGGCTTGAGACAGAAGTTAAAACAGGTTGAAAATGACAGAAAAATCTGCACTATTTCACACTGCCTGCAGCATCATGAATTACATGAATTACATTACATTTGTTCACTACTCACTGCTGTGTGTGTGCACTTGGAAGGGTTAAATGCAGAGCACCAATTTCGAGTATGGGTCACCATACTTGACAATACGTCATGACTTAACTTAACTACGTAAAACCTAACTTTAAATGAACAATTTTTACTTGTATAAAATATATTTCAAAATGATGTTAACATAACGTAATACAAAATATAAACTTGTATAAAATATATTACAATAATATATTTTCATATATTATAGAATCTATTTTTCAAAAATATGTAAAAATACAAAAAACTAATTTTAAATGACAAATATAAACTTGTATAAAAATCTAAATGTATTTTTTCTAAAGATATGTTAAATCTAACTTTAAATGATAAATATAAGTTAATATAACATGTTGGTAGGGCAAGTAAAAATGACCAGATCATCAAAAAAAAAAAAAAAAAAAAAAAAAATTCCTTACTCTTGAACCTCGAGTTTCTTTTAATTTCTTCTTCCTTCCTTTTCTTGTATTTTAGTTACGCATCACCATTTTAAATCTGTGTTTCTCCAAACCTGTGTATAAGACATGTGATGTGTGAAGGATGTATTCCCTGGGACTGCATACTTGAGACTGAGGGACTCTGATTAAAAATACATTTACTGATTGTCTGTCGTCAGCACAGGATTTGCTCCAAATTCAGCGAAGTGAGTGAAGCCAAGAAAACAATCATTTCAGACGAGCTGGATGAAAGACTGATGCTGGGATGTGTTTACGTCTGAGTCGTCACGGATGAACGGCCACAGGAAACAGAGCAAAAAGACTGGCTTCTTAGACAGGTACGAAAAGAGCTGTGAAACATGATGTTATTGTTTCACATCTCTGTTAAAGTTGATTTCTTACCAGTTGACGAAGGATATTTACATTTTATAAACACAACACAAGATAATATTTCATAATTTTGTGCTAATATGATTGCTTCAACAGACGAGCATTTTTTAGCAGGGGTGATATCAGGATATTGGACTTATCATCACATTGCTTCTCCCATGTTGAGACATCAATATGGCTAATGTACTTCTGATACAGTGTGTGCCAGTAATAACAGGCTCTTCACAGCATTGAGACAAGAGTCCCACAGATATTCACTCATGCGGTGGAATAAACATTTAAATCTAGCATAATCACAGGCCCTTTTAACTCGCTCTGATGAATTGCTAATTCACAAATTCACTTCGCAGCTGTTCATGATGGAATGAGGTGGAGAAGAGAACTTAAGTTCACATTAAAGCAAAGAGAGAAGTGCTGCATTCCTTACAGCTTCTGGTTGAAGATCTAGTGTGGGTCACTGCTGATTACATACTGCTAAAAACGCTGGTCACCCCTCTACTTGGAGCCAGTTCAACTAGAAATGAAAATTCAGTCATCATTAACTCAACCTCATGTTGTTCCAGACCTGTTTGACTTCATTTCTTCTGCAGAACACAAAAGAAGATATTTTGAAGAATGTTTCAGTTGCTTTTTCTTTTTTTTTTTTTGTGGTTTCGGACTATATTGACTTTCATTACACAGACAAAAAATATTTAAATATCCTTGAATGGCCACAAAAAGCACATGCATTTTCAAAATATCTTTTTTGGTGTTCTGCAAAAGCAAAAAAAAAATAAAAATAATAAATTCAGTTTAAAATATCCCTTTAACCCTGGTCTAAGGCTTGTTTCCACCATGGGATATAAAAGAGGAAAAAAAGGAATAAAAAAAGGTGATGACTTTTCACAAAGAAAATAAATCAGAATTGCAAGATATAAACTCATACTTAACTTTTGTCTTTGCAATTCTGAGTTTACATCTTACAATTCTGTTTTTCTCAGAATTCTGAGTTTAAATGGTATAATTCTGACTTTTTTTCAGAATTCTAAGTTTACACCACGGAATTCTGACTTACTTTCTCAGAATTCTAAGTTTACATCACGGAATTCTATTTTTTCCCCCCTCAGAATTCTGACTTTTTTCCTCTGAATTCTAAGTTAACGTCTTGTAATTCAGATTTTGTGTCTCAGAATTCTAAGTTTACATTTTGGAATTCTGACTTTTTTTCCTCAGAATTCTAAGTTTACATCTCGGAATTCAATTTTTTTTGTCTAAGAATTCTAAGTTTACATCTCGTAATCCTAACTTTTTCCCCCTCAGAATTCGGAATTTTTTCCTTAGAATTCAAAGTTTACATCTCGTAACTCTAATTTCTTGTCTCAGAATTCTAAGTTTACATCTCAGAATTTCTAAACGTGGCATGTGCGAGACACGAGTGCAGCGGTGATAGATGTCCCTATAGAAAATAAATATGCGTTTTGTGTGAACGGCTTGGTTTCAGTTTTGCCATTAAAATGCACTGAGACTGTCATCGCATCTTGTGTGCCACTGATAAGGCTGCCTGGCGCACACCTTCGAATGCAGTGTGTTTGCATGTGGATTTTAAATGTTAAATTTGATGAATATTCTAAAGTCAAATTTTTTTTGACCACCCTACTCCTCAATTTGGACTTTTCTTCTCAGAATTGCGAGTTTATATCTTGCAATTCAGATTTATTTCCTCAGAACTGTGCAAAAAATCCAAATGGTGAGATATGAACTCAGAACGTGAGGAGAAAAAGTCTGAATTGTAAAAAAGTTGCAATTACCTTTAAACCAGGGCATTATGGTTATTCTGACTTGGACGGCAAGATTCTGCCCAATGTACGATAATAACCAATAACAGAATTAAAAACAACATAACATTTTGCTAAAAAATAATGCAATTACAGCAATTTAAACAACAATACTGGCAAATAACTGCTGGATGATGTTTTACATTTAAGTAAGTAAGTAATTAAATATTAGAGGTATAATGATACACAAACATGACGTTCAGTACTAATTGAAACAACAGTACTGGCACAGATTTGCTGGACGCTGTTGTGCAAATAATACACGCTTTACGTTTCACCACTTAAGAAGCAAATTATATGGTTTGGAACAACTGCATATGAGGATTTATTTCTCATCTCACTGTTGGTTCCACCATGTGTTTGGACTCAGTTGGCCTAAACCCTGCTGAGCTTAAGCAATGTTGCTCAAACTCACAGGACACCCAGTGATTTTAATAAAAACACATTACATTTGTGTAAAACACTATTTAACGGCACAATCAAAACGTCTAAAGGCGGTTACGGTTTCACCACATTTATGTGATGACTTTGCTGCTCACTGTGCCGACCACCCAAAAAATCTAATCACGCTGTTGTTTGCCTATAAAAGCAGCGACCCGTGAATTCCCAGTGTCAAATGCCTAGGGATATCGGCTGTCATGTCGCAACCAGAAAAACACAAATGCAATCATCTGCTATTTCCTGTTCGCCAAATCCTAAACCATCCAGCCAATGGGTTGCCCTCGCTTTGGGCCGCTGCCGGTGTCACGCGTCCTGCTAAAGTCATCATGCCGTTTGAAGCAGGAGCTCTGCTGTAAATACAGTCCCTTTGCATTTTACCATTGAGACCTACTTACTTGAAATTGTCATCTTCCACGAACTTCTGAAGCTCCTCGATGTAGCGAACAGACATCAAGTACTTCTGCACATGCGGGAGGGTCACGAGGTGATCTGCGAGGAGGATGTCGAGGGTCAGACGTGTGCATGTACAGTATATATATACACGTGGATCTGAAATCTCCATACAGATTTCACGACTAAATATCCTTCAAACTGACTGAGAGCTAATGAACTGACCGTATGTGCAGGACATCTGGAGGTCAGAGATCACCCGCAGGATGTTGTTCATCTGATTGGTTCTCCGCTCAGTCTCAATGATGCTTTCAGACGCGGGATAGGCCGAGTCGATGTAAATCATGTCCAGCAGGTAGATCCCTGTGTGTGAGAAATGGAAGCGAGATGGACTATAAGTATTCATGGTATTTATGGATTTACTGATAAAATGGACATTTGATAGTAATAATATAATGATCCAGGATGATGTATTAACATGAAAAGATGTATTTTGTCATACTGACCAACTGACTGTACATTGTCTAGCTTATTTAATGGCTATTAACTAACTAACTAACTAACTAACTAACTAACTAACTAAATGTTTTAATTAAAAATTCTTTGAAATTATTTAAATTAATTTATATTATTTTAAATAACATACTATAATAATAATAATAACAAATTAATTTAATGTTGTCAATGAGTGTAATGTTTTGAAAAAATATCTAATTTTAATTTATACTGTTTTGAAAAAATTAAGGTGAAATTATTTTATTTTATGTACAGAAAGTGATACAGGAGACACAAAACTAGAACAGAAACACAACACTGTATGTCAGTGCAGCACTACGACATGCTGATATCCGTAAAGACATCTGATAATACAGCGGAAAAACTCTGTTAACTCTGTTGTGATAAATTATTGCAAGTCTAATAAAGAGATAAAGCAACTCCATGCACAGTTACAGCTTATTACCTCAGTCAAGCTGTGATACACATTATAAGTACTGACTAACAAGAACCAGGCATGCACTGCAGGAACAAGTGGACACCATTGGCCTTAATTTATCCCAGAATGCATCTTGATTTAGAGGCGAGGCAGAAATTACACATCTGCACGGCATTCACAATTAGATGTTTTCAAATCTTCTATTTGATTTCAGCAAGTTGGTCAAACAGCAAAATTATCTGATGAGACAAGAATCACTCATGTGAAGATCTGAGGCAGTCATGCTTGGGTAATTAACTTTTCCCATGTGTATCTTTAACATCAGGGTGTTTTTTTGTGATGATGGCATACCACTAAAGTAATACTGCATTACTCTACTTACTTTAGTATGCACTGAACATTAATCTCTTCATGAAACTAAAAAGTGTACAGACCCTTCATGTTGCTCCATATCTGTATTTGACTTTCTTTCTAGTGTGGAACACAAAATGGGAAGTTAGACAAAGCCTGAGCTGGATTGCCAAGCTCCAAAAAAGTACAGTAAAAGTAGTCTGACCATCTGTTTGTATGGAAGATAATTATAGTCATAAGAAAAATCGAAATTATCGAAATCCCAATTTTGTTTTATTACTTTATAATTTTGTCTGTTAACATAGTTAATGACTTTGATGACTAGCATAGTTATGACTTTATCTCATCTCATTTTATCTCTTATCTACAACTTTTAATCTCAGAATTTTGTCACAATTATGATTTTTTAATCTCTTCATTTCAATTAATTACTGCATAATTAGGACCTACATATCTAATCATTTAGATTTTTATCTCATATTTATGACTTTTTATCTTTAATTTCAATGTTATATCTGGTAACTATGACTCATATCTCATAATTAGCTTTTCATCTCATATTTTTAATTTATGTCATAATTATGACAATCTCTTAATTTTGATTTATTATTTCAAAATTATGATTAAGTATCTCATTTTGGCATTTTATCTCATGATTATTAGTTATCACATAATTTCAATTTATGTAATTATGACTTTTTAATATCTTAATTTCAATTTATTATTTCATAATAAACTCACAATTATGACTTAGTATCACAAAATTTTCGTAATTAAGACTTTTTCCTCTATGAATTTGCCATAATTTTGATTTACAAAAACATTTTTTTTATGTGGGGTAAATGGGACATTCTTACATCTAATTTTGCATTTCATAGAGAAAGGAAAACAACACAGGACCGTAATAACACGCAGCTCAGCATATTATGTAAAATTATAATTTTTTTGAGTAAATAACTCTAATAAAACTTTATCTAGTTTAACTTATATTATGAACTAAAACACATGCAGCCAAATACAATCCATAATCTGAATTAAACTCAAAAGACAAGCTGAGACAAATTACGAAGAATGAAAGGCCTTCAGACATGTTCAGTGATGCTCATTGAGAACCACTGGAGTGACTGCAGCAGTTCAGCTGTGGAAAGAATGAAAAAACGGTTTCCACCCGAACAGCTGAGGTCTCTGGAGAGTGAGAGCAGATGTATGAGGCAACACAAAGTATGTGGCATTGCTGTGGAGGAGATGGCATGGCCTCCTGCAAACTATTAGATGGGTTTCAGTAATGCACACACGCACAGGGCTGGGACCCCCGCACCGCAGTGGTGTTTCATATGACAGCGTACACAGCATTGTTCAGATAAAAAGTAGCTTGGCTCTATAAAATAAATAAATGAAAAATAAACACAACAAAAAACAAACAAATAAATAAAAGTATAATAAATTAATTGATAAATTTGTGCCACAGTGGAGCCCCTTATGGCATTGTACAAAGCATTGGTTGGTTCCAGCAAAGTGGCTTGGAACCAACCAATGAAACAACCAACCAACAAATAAATCAACCAACGAAAGAACCAACCAACCAACGAGCGAACCAATCAATGAATGAATCAACCAATTAACAAACCAACGAACCAACCAACCAACAAACAAACAAACCAAATGAATCAACCAGTCAACCAACAACTCAATCAACTGACTGACCAACCAAAGAACCAACTAACAAATCAACGAATGAACCAACAAACCAACCAACCGATGAATGAACTGACCGACCCACTTACCAACAAACCAACCAATGAACCAATCAATCAACGATCCAACCAACGAGCATACCAATCAATCAACCAATCAATCAACGATCCAACCAACCAACGAGCATACCAATCAACCAACCAATCAATCAATGAATGAATCAACTAACAAAAGAACCAAGTTCCAACAAACCAAAGAATCAACCAACCAACTAATGAATCAACAAATGAACCAAGCAACCAACCGATCTACCTACCTACCTACCCATCTAATTATACATCAATATATCTAAGTATATATATTTAAGAGGACTAATTTTCTCAGCTATCAGGTGTTGCAAGCTTAATTTTGGACCTGCATTTGTGAATAACCTTTGTGTAAATATAATGTCTAGGAACAGTGAAGCAGTTTTCTTTGGACATTCTTAGATCAGATTAAACACAAGGAAAGTTTATCTTCTCTACTGATTCATGCAAAGGGGAAAAATGGCTGGTACTCTAGCAAATTAAATGTTTTAATGAAAACCACATGGCTGGATTTAAACTGAGAAAGGAAGTCCTCACAATCTAATAAAAGCATAAATCAGACTAATATATAAAACAAGGCAAAAATCCTGCTTGTAACTATGCAGTCAAACAGTGGTGCCCTGCTAATGATTAGAAGAGCATTATTTGAGCAAATGACCTGGAGGGTTAGTTTAATACGTCAGCTTATTTATGGTGCTCTGGATAAACTGCTGCAGGCTGCTTCTCCTGAGCAAAACAGATGGAGATGTTCATCTAAAGAATAATGTGTTTCTGTGCTGTAAACAAAACACATATTTAAATAAATGGCCCATAGCAGTGACACAGCATGACTGATTCTATTAAATGCTGGGTTCATTTGAGCCAGACACCACGAGAGGTGATGTGTTACCATAAATAAAATTATAAAATCACAGACATAAGCAACAGTCACATTAGCCAAAGTAAAGACATACTTTTTTTTTTTTTTAAGTTATATTTATGGGCGTTTTAATGCTTTTTTAATGTGATAGGACAGCAGAAAGGTGACAGGAAAGCATTGGGTGAAGAGAAGGGAATGGGATCGACAAGACGGGATTCGAACTCTGGCAGTTGCGCTATTTGTCGGTAACCACAAGCTGAACTACTAATTACGAGGCTGTCGGCGCTGACTAAAGGCATACTTTTAATGAATGGCAAAGATAGATCGATAGATAAAATGATAGAACGATAGATAGAGCCAAATTTTATATGTACAGTTAGGTCCATATATATTTGGACACTGACACAATTTTCATAATTTCGGCTCTAAATGCCACCAGAACGGAATCAAAAATAAAACAATTAAGATGAAATTGAAGTGCAAACTGTAAGCTTTAATCCAAGGGGTTGAACAAAAATATAACATAAAATGCTGTTGTTGTTTGTTTGTTTGTGGGTCTTTCTACCTTTAGTTTTGTTGAGTGAATTTCGAGTGAAATGCAGCTCAATCAGAATATTCCACTTTTTAACCTTCAAAAACTCCTGGGTTGCTTTTGCTGTATGTTTTGGGTCATTGTCCATTTGCGCTATGAAGCGCCGCCCAATCAGCTTTGCTGAATTTGACTGAATCTGGGCAGAGAGTACCTTTCTATACACTTCAGAATTGATCCAGCTGCTTCTGTCTTCTGTCTCATCACTGAACACCAGTAACCCAGAGCCACTGGAAGCCATGCATGCTCATGCAATCACACTGCTCCACTATGTTTCACAGATGATGCTGTATGCTTTGGATCATGAGCTGTTCCAAGCCTTCTCCAGACTTTCCTTCCCGTCATTCTGGTACAGATTGATCTTAATTTCAGCCGTCCAAAGAATGCTTTTCCAGACGTGGTCTGGCTTTTTTATATGTTTTTTGGCAAAGTCTAATCTGGCCTTGTTTGCACCTGGTGAAGTCTTCTCTTGATTGTAGACTTTGACAGTGACATGTCTGCCTCCTGTAGAGTGTTCTTCTCTTGGCTGGATGTTGTGAAAGGTTTTTTCTTTACCATGGAGAGGATTCTCTGATCATCCACCACTGTTGTCCTCCGTGGACATCCAGGTCTTTTTATGTTGCCGAGCTAACCAGTGCGGTCTTGTTTTCTCAGAAAGTACCAAACTGTTGATTTGGCCACTCCTAATGTTCCTGCTATCTCTTTGATGGATTTGTTTTGTTTTTGAAGCTTAACAATCGTCTGTTTCACTTGTATGGAAAGATCCTTTGACTGCGTGAAGTGGGTTCACAGCAACAGCCTCCAAATGCAAATGGCACACTCAGAATCAACTCCAGACCTTTTAGCTGCTCAATTGACATAGAAATAATGAAAGAATAGCCCACGCCTGTCCATGAAACAGCTTTTGAGTCAACTGTCCAATTACTTATGGTCCCTTGAAAAGGGGGGGGGGGGGGTCATATTGAAGAGCTGTAATTCCTTAACCTTTGAGAATACCCTCAAATTAAATCTTAGAGTGTGCACTATAAGCCAGTATTCATTACATAACTGTAGCTTGAATATGTTTTGGTCAGCAGCTAAAATAATAAAAATTGTGCCTGCATGTGTCAAAATATATATGGACCTAAACAGAGTTGGGTATAATGCATAACTCAGTAACGCGTTACTGTAATCTAATTACTTTTCCTGGTAACGCAGTAAAGTAATGAGTTACATTTTAAATTTATGTAATTTGATTACAGTTACTTATGTAAATAAAATTACGTTACTTAAGTTACAAATGCATTGTAAAAAAAAAAAAAAGAAGTAAAAATCATGTTTTGCGCGTCAGTGTGCCCTTTAATAAATCACTGGAGCATGCGAGCTAAAATCATATATTTCAAAATGTTGCACTCGACATATTTTAGTCTGGCATTATTGTTTGGGAAAAGTTGAACAAGTGAATGTGTACAAGTTTGTGTCACAGTAACACTAATAAAGCAAAAAATAAATTACTCATCAGAATGAGATCAACCGCTGGATTAAACCGCACCGGCATCAACATTCAAGACTTATTCCTCACAGCGCATCTTCTTCCAAAAACGAAAAGTAGCCGAGGTGAACTTGAATCTTTCTACAGAGGTGACGTGAGCGTTTACATGTTCGCGTGTCTCAAGCCTGGTTTCGCGCGGATGATTATCTTATAGCGCGGGATGTGCATGGCCATGATCACATTATAGGTGAGCTCAGACGGGAAAGACTGGACCTCACATTGGTTTCATACGGATTATTTTATGAGAGAATATTTGTTTTCGACATGACTTACTTCATTTAATAACAGACACTTCAAGCTTTCTTTAGATATAGGCCTAAATATTTCTCATGTCATTTTCGTTCATTCTAGTGACTCGTTTCAGGAAGATATTCACGGAGACTGAGAATGCAGAAAGCGCACTTGTTTTCTTTATTTTACAAAAAAAAAAAAGAAAGAAAAGTTTTGTTGATATTGGGAGTGAATCAGGGTATACAAATAATAGGTCTACTTATGTATTTTTTTCAGTCAATATGAAATTAATGAAAGAACTATGAGTTTCTCTTTGTAGTGTATTTTTTTAGGTTTGATTACTTGAAAAGTAAAGTAAACTTGAAAGTAACTTGAAAAGTAAAGTAATTAGTAATCTGATTACTTTTTAAATGCAGTAATCAGTAATGTAATCAAATTACAATTTTAAAGAACTAATTAGTAATTTGTAGTGGATTACTTTTTTTTTTTTAGTAACTTACCCAACAATGGACCTAACCGTAACATCTGCTTCGCCTTTATGCCCAAATATAGCAATAAAACATCAGAAACATAACTTAAGTAGATCGGTTGTGAACACTACATCTCCACACATCCAGTTCAGTCACTCACACACACACACACACACACACACACACACACTGCTGCCCAACCAGCCTTGACACGATCTGAGTCATTCTATGGCTTCATCCACACAATGACATCAGCGCTCAACACGACAATCAGCATCCCTGCCATTGTATTACAAAAGTCTGCCTGTATCCAAGCACAAGGTCATGAAAATCGTGCAACACATTTCCTATTTCCTTTTTATTTCAGAGTGTTATCAGCAGGTTTCGTGTAATTCACCCAAACGCTTGAGCTAAATATAAAGACGAAAACTCAGTTTGACAGCATCAGATGAAGGTTGTGGGAAGGTATAGACATGTTGCACAAGCAACTACAAACATCGAACTGAAATTTACTGCTCGTCTTCTGCCTGGGCTGTTTGTTTAGTTTAAGGTCATCTTTTGTTTTTCCAGGAAAAACCTGATGAAGGACTCGCTGATGAGATGTTCAGACTAAACAGGATCAGGGTGAAGCTCTCTGGTGCCCTTAAAAGGCAGCAGTGTGGCATCTTACATAACAGAGTCTTAAAGCACATGGTGAAAACCTGACAGATCGAAAAGTACATCATCGTTCCTTCCTTCTATTGCAACATTCACCTTGGACAGCACAGCTCTGCATCATGTGTTGTTCTTATTGCACAATCAGAGACGTGTGCCCAAAGAGACTGCGAAAACGTGCTGAAGCAAAGTTCACGAAGTTGTGATTTGCTTCCAAGGCCGATCGTCCAAAACAAACCAGGTCTTTGCACATGCGACGAGCTCTGGTTTTGTTCATCCAGTGCTTTTCCTCAGCTGTGAGAAACGGCCTTTTGTCTGATGTGTTTTATAGCTACATGTCTGCACAAGTTACTATCTATGAAAAATGATGTACTTCAAGTCTGGCTTGCAATGCAGACTCTCTCTGGATTGTTCATCTGTGTTCTGAGCCTCATAATATACTTGGGACAATTTCTTATGCTTAATCACACATGTATGCGACAAACTAATGAAATGTTTAAATTGTTAATTGTAATTATATGTATAAAAATTAATCATCAGCAAAAACCGGCAGTCCTAACCACATGCATGAAGCAATCTAACACTGAAATACATAGACCACTGACAGAAAAGGCGGTTTTGATAATTCATAAGCACTGAAGCATCTTAAAACATGAACATTAGCACAGGAAATATAGTGTGGAGGAGTTGGACAAAACTGCTGCCAGGCAGTGAGCTCATACATACAAACCAGTGTCACTAACTAAAAATAGTAACACTACTAACTTACTTCAAAATGTTTTTTTTTTTTTTTTTATAATTTATATAACAATCCTCATTGTACTGTACCAGATAAATACTGCTCTGAGTGAAAAAATGTGAAACATATACCTTTAGGGCAGGGTTTCCTAAACTAAATTGATTAATTATATAAATCATAAAAATGTCAAATTAAAATAAATAACTTTAAAATAAAAATATAAAAATAAATACTTTATATTAAATAATTGTAATTTTTTATTTTATTTACCTGCATTACTGCCATTAACCGTTATTAGAGCTAATGTGTCGTTAAAATACTAATCTATTTCTGAAATATTATGTTCAAATTTTACTGAAATATTCAATTTTGGACGTGAAAACTTAACATTTAACTTTAAATAAATATTTCATGTAAAAGAGGTTCAGCTGACAAAAATTTGAATTGGGAATATAAAATGTAAAAAACATCCTTGTACTGTGTCAGATAAATACTGCTCTTATTATAAAAATGTGAAATATATACATTTAGGACAGGTATTCCAAACTAATGCTAATAATTAATTATCGTAATAATAAATTCACAATGTCAAATTAAAATAAATAATAAAAATGTACTAAAAGTTTAAATTTACCCCAAAAAAGTTTGAGGTACTTCAAGAAAATATTTAATGTCAAAGTGCTTGTGAAGTTTTACAAGAAAACACTATTTCCGTCCTTCTACGTCAAAATTTCATGTTTAATTCAACATGTTACTTGCCGTTTCTTTGAAATTATTAGTGAAATCTACTAGCAATTTCTGAGTGAATACTGTTTGAAAATAAGTCCAAATGTAGTAGTGTATATACCTTTGTACCTACACTCTCAGAAATAAAGGTGCAACAGCTGTCACTGGGGCGGTACCTTTTCAAAAGGTACATGTCTGTACCTAAAGAGTCAATTTTGGTACCTTAAAAGGTACATATTAGTACTTAAAGTGTACATAATAGAACCTAATAGGTACAAAAGTGTACCTTTTGAAAAGGTACCACCCCAGTGACAGCTTTTGTACCTTTATTTCTGAGAGTGTAATCGACCAATCAAGGGCACATATTACATTAAGGTATTAAGACACACCTTTTAGGGATAAATAACATACTAAGTTTTTCTATTGAGGGCATCACCACAAAAAAGGAACAATGAACCCTGTTTTGGAAGGGACAGTAAAATAATGAAACACACACAGCTTTAGAGGAGACTACAGCACATATGAAGAAGTCCTGCATTCAATCGCTTCAGAAATGCACATAAACCCCAACTGTGCCTGTGGATTTTGGGAAGGACCTGCAGTGAATCGGACAAACGCTCCACTGCAATTTAAGCAAAAGCGGACAGAAGGGACGTCATGTTATTCTCCAGTCTATTATCTTAAGTGAGCCCATTTTATGGATGATTTTAAAGCATGAGTTCCTTTCAGAACGCATTATCTTCATGAGTAATTATCAGCTCAGTCTCACATCACATGCCAAGACAGTCTCTGCGAACATCCCAATGAGGACAGAGAGAGAGAGAGAGAGAGAGAGTGATGTGGAGACATGTTTGGACCGCAGAGGATATGATGTAGTGGTTTGTTTTGAGGCTGTACATCTCCATGTAAACACTCAAAATCTTATCAGATGAGTCACAAAACACATTTCCTGGACCAAATGGATTGCGAGGAACCATATTGTTCTTGTTAGTTATTTTTCACTATGAACTTGGCAAATAAACATTGGAGAGGTTCTCAGACAGTCTATATAATGGCATAAGTGTTTAATTTATGACTCCAGCATCCATAACACACCTTTTTTGAATTTCTGGATTATGGAATAATTGCTAAGGTGTTCAGAGTGTTCTTAGAATGTTGCTATGTGGATGCTAGGCAGTTCAGAGTGTTTTTACTGGTTTCTCAGAAAAGATGGAAGAGAGAAAGATTTGGCATTAAACCCTTTGGTGTGAAAGGCACAACGTGGATCAGCGGCTAGGGAGAAGTTTTCAACAGATTACAATATATACACCACGATTCAAAACATTTTACTTTGAAATAGTTTTAGTTTGAATTCTTTTATTCAGCAAGGATGCAAAAAATTGGTCAAAAGTGACAAAGATATTTAGAATGTTAGAAAAGATTTCCATTTCAAATAAATGCTGTTCTTTATATTCATCAAAAATTCCTGAAAATAATGCATCACAAAAATACTAAGCACAAAACAATTGATTTCAACATTGCTAATAATCAGAAATGTTTCTTGAGCAGCAAATCAGCATATTAGAATGATTTCTGAAAGATCGTGTGACTGGAGTAATGATGCTGAAAATTCAGCTTTGAACACAGGAATAAATTTCATTTTACAATATATTCACATAGAAAATACTTATTTTAAATGGTAATAATATTTCACAATATTACTGATTTTACTATATTTTAGATAAAATAAATGAAGCCTTGGCGAGCAAAAAAGATTTCTTTCAAAAACTTTAAAGAACTTTTGAATGTTAAAAGTATGCAGCTACTAATTAGTGTTTTTTTCCCCCGTCCTTTTATGGTGGCAAAATTGCAAGCAAAGTATTATGTCCTTTAAAACATTTCACAACAAAAAGGCATATAAAACATTAAAAGCATTTTTTTTTTTTTAATCGCTTTAACTGCAATGCCAGAGTTTTGACCGAAATCACCAATCCAGAAAATCAAGATTTGATCAATTATCTGTGTTTATATGCAGGATGTTTATCTCAGTTATCTTAGATTTACTGAATTTCTTCACTTTGACCTCTGTTCCTTTAAGACACCACCAGTGTTCTTACCCACAGATAATGACCTTCTCATGTGGCTACATCTAGAAACCGTCACTCGAAACCTCACCAGATCAAGACTATGAGGCGGTTTCTCACTGTGGCTCCACACTAAAGTATCTGAGTGACCTCTGAAGCAGCTCATTACGCTGCCACTGGTTTTCACATCACCACCAAAACATAATAAATAAACAAACTTTCCAAGCAGGGGCAGCGTGGCTTGGCAAGCCCCTGTCCTATAATCATAAATCAATCCAATAAAGGTGCCGGCCCAGGACTGGACACGGCTCCCCTGCAGCAGATAAACGGTCACCAGCTCGGAGCCAAGAGGACGGAGCTCTGCCAAACGTCCATTCCAGACCACAACATTTACCTGACACAATGGTCAGCAGTCAGAGGAAAACTGATTGAAGAGAAAAAGAAAATAAGAAAAAGAGCAAGAGAGAACAGAAGGTGATGAGTAAAACAGACAATGGATAGAGTCACGTGTGTGTGCGGTCCAAAACACGGTCCATTTCACATCTTTAAAGGGATATTTAGCCAAATATGAACATTCTGACATTATTAATGCTTGCTTCATACTACTGCCAATCCATCCACAGACATGCTGCTGTGAGCATGCAGGAAATACTGCCGCTTCACATGTAACATATATGAAATAATATAAATATAAAACGTATATGAAATCACCCCGTAGCAGATCTATACAGGTGGAGCTGGGGAGGGGGAAGGGTTTCTGAAACACGCTGCAACTGCTGCAGGAAGCACTAGCCGAGTATTATAGTGAGTGGTGAATAGTGAATGGCGAGCAGCGAGCCCACTGGCCACTGATGCGAAAGAAACCAATCTGCTGCGTCATGTGGATAATGATGTGATTATCATTATATCAGACTGAGTTATCTTAACCTTTTTTTTTTAATAATAGAGCATGATGAGACATTGACAAGCAATTTTTAAAGCCTGGGCATTTTTGATCGGCAACAAAAAGAATTTCAAGGATAATTGCTTAACGTTTCTGCTCATTTAAATGCTCACGCTGACTAATCTAGACACAAAGGCAAAAAAAGAAAAAAACTGAAAATGAAATCTCTATTCAGTCACTTGCTGAAACACAGTGAGGGTCATAGAGGTCACCAGAAGCACCTGTCAATCACCAAATAAACTCCAAATCCTCTAAAGAAGCTAAAAGGAAGTCAAACTCTTGAGAAAGAACTTTAAAAATCCTTCATGAGTACTGTAACTGCTTTTAAAAACGAATTACTGGGACGATAAAAGAGGTGTACTATAAAACTGTCATCATTAATACCGTAACTAAAGAACTTGCATTAAAAACACTAAAAACACCACAACAACTACTTTATGCATTGCAAAACTGGCGTAATCCATAGTAATTTCACAGTTTAGCCACGCAGCTGCAAGCACAATCATCCCAAAACTATTTAGTCTAAATACAACCACTACACCGCAACGAAACATCATGTTCACAACATACAAACTTCATTAACGTTAATCCGTATAACGTTGCATGCAGTCATTCCTCCGTTGGGAAAAAGCGTGTTAATGACAGGCCACGTAAACTCAGCTCTGCAGGCCGTTGCAAAAGATCAGCTTCTAATTGTTGTACATTTGTGCTTGATTTTTATAACCATACACAGATCAGCGCTCAGTGCTTCCAGCTGGATGTCCCACACACGGATAAGGTAGATGTGACTTTATAGCGTTTAGTCTGGAGGGAAGGAGGACTCGCGGGACTGTGGTGAGAATTGCGTAAGATCAGCTGACAGCTGTTGGGATTTGTGGCCGGCAGCTTTGGGCCTGTAAGAATGCAGCTCATCACACTTAATTCATCATGACAATCAGAAAAACTAAAAGATTCACCCAGAGCAACAGCAAACACAAGCTAAACTACTCACATACAATGCATTTATACTATCGATTAGCCGGTGTACCGCAAGACGCTGGCAGAAAAACAAGAGGATTCAATTTGGCCTACTGGATTCAAATACATTTAATTTTTTGTAGTCTAAACAACTGAGCAGGGAAAAAAAAAAAACTCTTTTCAAACTCATATGTATGTAGCTTGAAATCTAAGCTTAAAAAAAGGTAATTGTAACTTTTTTCATAATTCAGACTTCTCACAATTCTGACCAATTGTGAGACATAAATCTGCATTTCAGAGATAAAATAAAATAAAATAAAATATTAACTCGCAATTCTTTCCTTGCAATTCTGAGTTTATGTCTTGCAATTCCCATTTCTTTGAAATTTTTTTTTACAATACTAAGGGCCTGTTTTACTAAACAGGGCAAATTAGGGCAAGAGCGCAATTCCAAAACAGCGCCGATGGGTGTGGAAATTTCTGCGGGTGATTTACTAACAATGCGCAAATTAAAGAACACAGACGCAACATCTCATTTACATATATCGACCAACACAATATACTAAGTGCAGCACAAATTAGAGCAGTCGCAAATAAAGAATAAAGAAGAAATAAAGAAGCCACAGTACATTGAAAAGAACCGGAGGCCAAAAAAAAAAAAAAATGAAGCTAAGTCGCAAGAAGTTTTGATAGACCTGGTATTGCGTGACTCCTAGTTGAGGGTTCCAAGTCGTCTTTTATTTCCTGAAGTCAATTAAAAATAACATGGCTTGGCAAATTATTCTTCTTGCATTCCAAATAAATTAATACATGTGGAAAAAATCCTCTTCCTTCTACCACGCGCTCTCTGTTCTCTAGCAACAATAATTGCAGCCATTTCAAGCGCAAAATAACATACTTTTTTGGGCGTTAAATAATGGCGCAAATGTCAGTAATTTGACGAGCGCAAACATTAGTAAATGTCGTTACGTGATTCATTTGAATACTCTCCTACTGTACCATAAATTTTGACTGTGAAAGGGAAACTCCTACAAATGCATATTCAATAAAGCCAGGCGCAAAAACAAGTGTGTCCATGCCTTTTCAGTGCTAATTCTTCACTGCGCGGCTTTAGTAAAACTTGACAGTAGGGCTGCAGCTAACGATTATTTTTATTGTCGACTAATCTCTCGATTATTTTTTCGATTGGTCAACTAATCTATAGATTATTTTTCAATCAATCTATTTATTATTTTCTTATCAGTCGATTAATTCTTTAGTTAAACTATCAATAAATAATAATAGTAACTTCTGCTATATCTTTTAATATTTTATTTAAACATTTTCTCATAATACTTTACAAAAAATAAATAAAGAAAGAAAGAAAAAAGTAAATAAAGAAAGAAAAAAGAAAAAAGAAAGAAAGAAATAATAACAACAATAAATAACTAATAAAAAAATACAAATGAAAGAAAGAAAATAAATAAAATAAGAAGGGGAAAAAATAACAAATAATTAATACAAAATAAAAATTAAAGAAAAAAGGAAAGGAAAGGAAAGCAAGGAAGCAAGAAAGAAATAATAAGAAAGAAAGAAAGAAAGAAAGAATAACAGGGCAGTGATACAATACAAACAATAGAAATGCACTTTATGGCTGCATTCACAGTTACTGTTTGGGACTGACAGCAGTTGCTTACAGGTGAGAGACTTGAAATGTTTTATTTATTCAGCAGATTAAAACATCTGCTTGAATACATCTCTGTATGAATGAACAGCTGAAGTCACAACCGCATTCAGAACACTAGAGCGACAGAATCAAAAATGGCGTCATAACACCAGGATGTTTTATCACAGTTGACAGCCCGTTTTTAAATAAATGAGCCCAATCCATCACAGTTAAACAACTAACAATGACTTTAAATGCTTTGTTAGCGAGTGCGTTTGGTGCGCGCGTCTCAGAGCTCGCGCGATCGGCCCACGGCACTGACGGCAGCTCCAGTGGATCTTAAGATGAACGCGAATCACTTCTCCTTCTCTGTCTCTGTGGGTGAATTAAACCCGTCATGATTATATAGGCAACTCGATGTCCCGCGCTGTTCCGTTCATTCAGCACAGCTTTGAATGCGAGAATGCGGTTGGATATTGACATGTAAAGGCGTCAGTTTGGCTATATTTCTATGCGGTTCTGACGGTCATATAATAATAAAATGCTCTATGAATGCAGCAACTCTATGAAGTGATGTTGCCATACTAGCCTTTACCTTCTGCTCTAGAGTCTTGTTTTGTGTTAAACATGGCAGAAAAACAGTTTTAAGTAGGGATAACTGCAGGCTCGCGCAATGGGCGTGTCTAAAAAGTGTGATGCATCGACGCATCCCATGCTAATCGACAAATTTTTATAATCGACGTAATCGTTGACGTCGACGAATCGCTGCAGCTCTACTTGACAGAACTATTTTAACGTCAAAAGACGGTTTGCGCTGTCACAAGCTGTTAGTAAGTTTATATTTTGCAATTCTGACTTTTTCTCGCAATTTTAACTTTCTTCCTCGCAATTCTGAGTTTTTTTCTGACATAAGATCTTGCAATTCAGACACTTTTTTTCTCTCACAGTTTGCAATTGTGACTTTTTTTCTTGCCATTTTGAATTTATATCTTGCAATTCTCACTTTTTCTTGAAATTCAGAAGAAAAGTGTCAAAATTGTGAGATAATTGTGAGTCATGACTGTGAGGTAAACAGAACTGAGAGATTAAAAAAATAGCATTTATCTTTTTTTATTCTGATGTGGAAACAAGCCTGACTTTTCCCCCTCACAATTGCGAGTTAAATACAAGAAAGAAGTTAGAATTGTGAGACAAACTCAAGAGTTGTGAAAAAAGTTTGAATTGCATGATTAAAAAGTCGCAATTACCTGTTCTATGGCATAGAAATCTGTGCCATTTAAAATGACAACAAAAACAACAAAATTCATTCATCTTCACTCAATTTTTCTCTAAATTGTGCATATAATTTGCTATAAAACAATAGGGAATGTTTGAGTGATTTCAAATGCACATGAATGAGTAAAACACAGTAAAGTCTCTGACGCGTGTCGTCTCATATGCCTTAGATTAGAAATGACAACAACAGACGAGCAGACAAAGTTCTTTCCACACGGAAAACAACTTTTAACTTTTTGCAATGTCTTTACTGAAATTCATTCCTCTTAGACGCTTTAAAACACTTTAAAGGTCTTTAAAGACCAACAATCCGATCCCTGTCTTTTATCCAATGTGAAAATCAAAGGTTAACAACCTGAAATTACCTTTGGCTCTTTACTTAGCGAGCACTACCGTGCCTGCTTGTTTGTTAATGGTGTGAAAACCATCCAAGCATGACGTCACGATTTCATCACTTGCACAACAGCAGTCGGTCATAAAGATTTCACATTCAATCTGGAACTGTGTGTAGTCTAATCAAAGCTTTATTCCTCAACAAAACAAAGTCCCTTTGGTCAGCGCATCTATCGGTAGAGGTGCGTGCATTTGAGCGTATAACAGTGTAACGGTGTTGATTAGCATGATGACAAGTTTCAGCAGACTGACTGAGTGTTACGACTCTACAGGGGTGTGAGATGTTTGAGGTAATAAGTTTGAGCTGTCAAGTGATTGTTTGAGTGTGTGTTACGAGGGTCAAGGGAGCAAAACTGCTCTGAAACAGTCAACGGCACAAATGTTGACTCTACACAACCATTTGTGTGCAAGCCCTTGTGATCAATCGCAGGTTTTCCTCCCGTCAGCTGCGTCTTGAAAGATACGAAAACAAATTAAACCAGAAAACCCACATGCAACGAATTAGCCTGGCATGTGGAGCCAAATGAGCCGAGGGGCAATTTTATTCCCATTTGAAGGCGTAATGGACACAGTTTGATCTCTCCAGTGTTTCCAGCATGAAGGACAACGGTGTTGGATGAAGATGGATATAATAACAGGTTTGTTTGGGCTCATGCTCGGCTAATGAGCTGACATCACGCTTGGATGGTTTTCTCGCCATTAAAAAAAACAAGCAGGCACAGTAGCGCTCGCTAAATAAAGCGCCAAAGGTAATTTCAGGTGGTTAAACTTTGATTTTCACACTGGATAGAAGATGGAGATCTGATTGTTGGTGTGAAACAACCAGCCAGTCTCTAAGTCTATTTGGTGAGGGTTTTACTGCACTTTTCGCACCACGAGCACCATTAGACGACTGGGACTCTGGGTGAGGGGCAATAAAAATAAAGCGAGTATGATGGTCTCAGCACATGGAGGGGATTTAGGGAGGACGGTCCTCAGAAACCAGAGGAGACCCTACTCATAAAACAATCCCCAACACGCTTGAGTGTTCACTATAAAAAACAACATATATTTGGGTGAAATAGTAGCCAAGCTCACAGTCAAAACAAACACAGCGCTGGGAGTTTAATTGCCGAGTAAGAATATATATGCCGTGTCTAATGTGCAGACAGTATATTTATGCATGTTGCTTTATGTTCTTGGATCACGCTGGAAATTTAATGTACGTTAAACATTAGAAAAGTTCATTAAGATCTCCAGTCAACACAATCGCTTGCTGTTTAGATCAGGGCTTCCCAAACTTTTTTGTCAGCCGAACCTCTTAGATGCAAAATGTTTACTTGAAGTCTCCAAGATTTTAAGGTAGGCCTAATATTTCAATAATTTAATCACACATTTGCATTTTCATGGTTCTCTGATGTTGATTAATGGTCACATGATATGTAACTGAACAGATAAATAAATAATTCAAGATTAAATATTTAGTCTGTTCAGTTGTGTCATGTGACCATTAATCAACATCAGAGAACCATGAAATGATTCCATGAAACTATGAAATACCCTAAAACATTACTTGTATTTTTAAAATGTATTTTATATCACCTTGTTGCCAAGGCAACATTTACCATTTGTTTACTTTGTTAAAAAGTACTAAAATAACCAAAACTAAACTAAACTAAATTATACGTACGTTTAAAAAAAAATAAATAAAAAATAAAAAACTAACTAAAACACACACAAAACAAAATTCCTAAAATTAAAATAAAATCTAAATAAAAAATCTAAAATAAAAACAAATTGAAAATATCGACAACAATTGTGATGTTAAAGTAAAACTGACTTGGGAAAAGATAAATGAGCATGTTTGTCTATGTCCTCAATGGGATAATTGCAAAGTCTAAATTTATTTTTTATTTTTTTTTATTTAATTATAGCGTTCCACTGGACACACAGGATCTTTTCTGATTTTCTTGGATGTTTGTAAGCAGAGAAACTCTGTAATTTAAGACTGACCTCTCAAGATCTCACTCTTGACTGGTGTATAAAAAAACTTCCATTGTAGGTCCACAATTTGGTGGAAAATGTAGGAATATATGGACAAAAAGGACAAAACAGAAATTACTGGTAAATTTTGGTCAACCACTTCATCCATACAAAGCCAAACTGTGCTAATTTAGTTTCTGTATGAAATAACCAGTTGAAGGCCACAACTAACATAGCTGGCCTGAGTGTTTCGAGACTGAACTTCAACATGAAGAGAGCGCGAGAAAGAGAAGGAGGACACAGAAAGCAGCTCATTAGGATGTGTGTACACACTGTTGTTTTACAAGCGTCTTTGATCAGAGGTCACGGGGAAAGGGTCGCCCTGTAAAAATAAAGGTCCTGGTGAGTTTCCTTTCAGGTCTAACATTCCTCTAGAGCGTCCTGATGACAGACGTCTTCCCTTTTCTGTGCTTCAGTTTATAAAGAAGAAGGACGTCACAAATAATGGCTCATGGGGTCACTTGCACCATAAACTTGTAGGATGACTAAAAACGTTTGGGGTGAGGAAGATGTTGTTGAAAAGTATCTTCTGCTCACAAAGGCTGCATTTAATTGCATTTGATCAAAAATACAGAAAAACAGTAATATTGTGAAATATTATAATTCAAAGAACTGTTTTGATGAAACCAATAAAAAAAAAAAATAATAATAATAAATTATATATTACATTTAATACATAATCACATCAAAAGCGCATAGTAAATATACAAATAAAAAAATCTTGGTTAAGTAAAAATGCAACAAATTAAAATTAGATCTGAAAATATAAAAATAAAAGCTAAATTTAAATACTCAAAAAAACAAAACAAAAAAAAAACCCATCATATACAAATGATACTAAAATAACACCGGATGATACAGGCACACATGTTGGATAATTTAAAATAATGACGGGATGACGTGAGACTTTTCAAGAGGACATTAACCAGCTCTCCTTTTACCCCTGTGGTCCCGGGTGGACCACCTATATTAGCCATGTCCCGTTAGGTTAGGGGCTAAACGACACTTCTCTGAAACGGACCCAAAACACTGGCCCACAACATTAAAAGGAAAAAGAAAATAACACTGCTTTATGACAATGTCCGTTTCTCAGTGTGATTTCCTAAATGTTTTTAGATTTACTGTAAGTCTGAGCTCTTACCTCATCCCGTTTTACAGCTGAGGCTAAAAACAGCATCTGCTGCCAAATTATGATCCCATCGGCAGAACATCGAAGGAAAAGCTGCGCAATCCACTTGAAGCTTCACATCACCGCCTGCGCTACAAGCACATCCTGAGCTTCTGCCTTTGACATCAACCTTATTTATTACTGACAGGAACAGAAAACAGGAAAACGTATGGACAAATGCAGTGCTTTGGCAAAGACATCACTGCTTGTTCCTTTGCATGCAAAATCAAAGATTTACTTTCTTAATACATGTTCCCATCTTAAGGTGAATGATTCAACAGTGCAAAAAAAATTAGTCATTCAACAAAGGCCTCTAACTCACTCTGCCTCGGAAACAACTCAGATTGACACCTGTTTATTTTATTCATTTTATATCCCATTTTAAATATCCCAGTTGTGGCCTAATGGTTAGAGAGCCTGATTTGTACAGAGAAGGTTGTGGGTTCAAGTCCCAGTACACTACACATCACATCACTTCAAGAAGCTTGAGAACTGTCAATATTTTTGTTCAATTTAACCATTTAAAAACTCCTAACTTTCCAAATTCAATACATCAACTCACTACCACAAAATCATTTCTGCTCTACACTAAACATTTAAAACACACTGACGTGCAGAATCTTTCCCGTTGGTTCCCACAGAAATTGAAGTAAAGGTTCACTCAAAAATAAACATTTGCTAAAAATTACTTTCAGTCTATCCAAGATGTAGATGACATTGCTTCTTCATCCAATTTGGGGAAATGTAGCATTACATCAGTTGCTCACCAATGGATCCTCTGCAGTGAATGGGTGCCGTCAGAATGAGAGTCCAAACAGCTGATAAAAACAATACAATTATCCACAAGTAATCCACATCACTCCAGTCCATCAATGAATGTCTTGTGAAGCCAAAAGCTGCATGTTTGTAAGCAACAAATCCATCAAGACATTTTAACTGTTGCTTCTGGCTAAAATATGAGTGCTCTATCCATAATGCTTTCTCCAGTTAAAATCTGGTCTGAATAAGGAGATAAATCTGCACAGATCAAGCACCATTTACAAGCCAAAAGAGTCGTAAACAAATATATGGCTGGATTTTGATGTGAGAAGACAACAGGAGATGGACTTTTTCACTGGAGGAAGTGTTATTATTGATTATGGACTCACAATTTGGCCAGAAGCAAGGGTTTGATGTTAAAAACATCTCAGTGATGGATTAGTTTCTTACAAAGTTTCAGCTTTTCACTTCACAAGACGTTAACTGATGGACTGGAGTGGTGTGGATTACTTGTGGATTATTGTGATGTTTTTATCAGCTGTTTGGACTCTCATTCTGACGGCACCCATTCACTGCAGAGGATCCATTGCTGAGCAACTGATGCAATGCTAAATTTCTCCAAATCTGATGAAGAAACACACTCATCTACATCTTGGATGGACTGAGGGCGAGTACGCTTTCAGCAAATTCAAATTTTTAGGTGAATTATTTCTTTAATAGTCACTCAGTGCTTTTGTGTGGCCCAAAACAGCGTGAGGCAGATTTACTGTAGACATGCAGTGCACTGCTGTTTTCACCAACAGATTTACACTGAACAAAGTGAGGACATGCTGCAAAGCCGGTTCAAATTGCAAGTGACTCCCAGGAGTTCTGCTCAGCCGTGGAATTTCAACAAAAATCTTTTCATACTGATCCAAAATACCATCTCCTTCATCACAGACTGTTGTGTCAAGTTTTCCCTGACTGCGATCTCCCTTTTTGAGGCTTAAAATGCTATTGTTAGAGTGACTGACACATGAAAGTGTGTGAGACCACACAGCAGGACAAACGAGCGGACAAACACCCATCACCCATTTCCTTCAGTAATCTTGTTATGAATAGAGTCAGAATGACAATCAGAATGACAACCAATTCCTGTAAAACAAAACTCTGAACAAAATGTGACCCGTGCAAAATCAGCCAGGGAGTTTCTATGAAGTTACTAGGTTGTTTTCTATGTAGGTTCTTGCTGGCCCATGTCTTATGCTGCTTCATTTATGAGAAACAGTAATAAAGTATAATGAAAAGATGGTAAACACAAGAGTTCAGATACTTAGCTGAAGGGCCTCTTTGTTACAGAAAGAGGTCTTTGTTCTAACAGGTGAGCAGAAAGAGCGTGTGAATGTGTGTGGGCATGTGTCTGAATTGGCTGTCTCTTTTTTTGTCCGCAGGGGTCGTTGAAACAGTTGGACACACTTCACCCAAAAATTCAGACCATCAGCTCAAACCATAGCTCAGTCCAAATCCCAGGTCTTCCTATTCAAATCAGCTCTTTGCAAACTCATTGCAAACACTGTAAACATGCCATTTATACAGCACCTCCAAAGAGTTTTCAGTAATACTCTCTATGAAGCCGGTATATATTAAAGTGTATATTGATGTGATTTTACCAATAAAAAAAAGAAGTGTTCTTAATTAATTAACTGCCTATGATAAAATTGTATTAGAAATAATGATAATTATTAATTGTTATTAATTATTAATATATTTAATTGTTCAATATAAGTAATTGTTATAATAATAATAATAATAATCATCATCGTCTCATTTAATTCAAATTTCAATAAAATATAATTTTTATAGCCAAATTTTTAATGCATTCATAATGCTTTATAATACAACTTAAAAATAGCATGTTTTATTGTGAACTGTAACCAGAGTTACGACAAATTATATTTAATAATTAAATACATTAATAATTAAAATAATCACTCACCTATCTTTGGTTATACATTTAAAGAGTATAATGCATTAGAAACATGATCAACATCAGAAATGATTTGTTAAATAATCGATTGCAATGCATCACACTCTTTAAAATCAAAGCAAAAAAAAAAAAAAAAGCAAGCATGAATACAATGCAAAATGATGACAGCAGCTGCTCTTTTATTGCAATGCGACTGCAGCCACATGAACATTTGAGCAGAGCGGGCATTCCTGCTGATCACTTCCCAGGAATCCCAAGCAGCGAGGAACAATGTGCTGATGCAGACACCGCCGGTCACAAGATTTGGCATTAAGATGGACATAATGAAGACCGCATCGCAAGCCGCCACAGACATTGCTTTGAGACACATCAACACTCTCCTCCTGGAAGAGCTTTTCGAGTTCAGTAGAGTACATCACCTCTCTACATCCTCCTCTTTTATTTGGCTCACCTGTGTGTCCCATCAATCAGGCTATCTGTCAGACCCATAAACCTTCACAGGTTGTTTTACAAGTTTTACATACTGGACTCTACAAGCGTACAGATCAGCTAAACATACGAAACTAAATATGCAGCCAAAAAATTATGAGTATTCATAATTGTATTCATGAACAAAAACATCTAATGGGGATCAGCAACTAATAATCAGATAATTTACAACCACATGCACCAAATAGAAATCCAACAAAGACCTTTAGTCAGCTGCAGAGATGACGTCTTACTCTCTGTACTACATTTTACTGTAAAATGACCATAAAAGCAATTATTTACAGTTCAAATCATAAGTTTTGACAAAAACAAAGTTTTATAAAGTGACAAACATCATATTTCAGCCTTATAAGTTATATATATAATTCGTGTGAAGAAAAAAAAAAAAAAAAAAACAGCAAACAGGCTAAAAATGCAAATTCACTCTCTGACAGTAGGTGGCATTTTAAACTTTTTTTCTAATGGAATTTTAAACATTTTACACTACTTCAACTAATAAAAACTACAATAATACTTCATAAGCATGAAAATACATATTATTGTAGTTACAAGTAGGGCTGGTCGATATAGCTAAAACATTTAATCAATGATATAATGTTTCATATATCGTTCGGTATCGATGATTATTGACATTTTTATAACCTTTTTTAAAACAAAGTGCAATAGAAAAAAAAAAAAGTTTAAACCACTGTGTTTTTAATTTACCCAATTTATTGAGACAAACAATAAAATTGTTTTTGTTGTTTTAACAGTCAAACACAAAATAACATTTAAGCAAATATCTCCTTTCTTATGTGTTATATGCAGATTAAATAAGTTTTATGGAAACTTTTGGCTCGTCTCCCGAGGCCACAGGAGGGCGTAATGAGCAAAACAGTGCAGCGTATTAAGTTGTCAATGCAATGAAATAACGGTCCGTAAAAAATGTGCATAACATCTACATTAACATATAAATCAAATATAATTTCGTAAATTGCATAAACAATTATGAACAAAAGAGCATCATGTATTTATGCATTGTATAAATAAAAAAAATAAATAAATAAAAAAAGAGCCAAATCGCCAATCACACAGATTGCATTTAAAAACATATGAGACGTAGTGAAAAAGAATAAACCTCCACAAATTTGCGATGTGTTTTCTAAATGTTTAAACTGTTTTAACTTTGCGAATGGCTTGGTTTCAGTTTTAACCTAATCAAGATCTTCTAAGCATTGAGCTACTACATTTCTCTAATATTTTGAATGAATAACACAGCAGCAGCGTGTCTCGTGGGCTAGACTAACAAAACATTAAAACGTAACAATGTCACTTACATCATCACTACATCTCGCGCGCCACCAATGACGCTCCCTGACACACACCTAACATTCGACATTCGATTTTTTTTTTATAAAAAATGTTTTATAAATGTGTCTAATATTTTTATTTTTTATTTTTTTAATATTCACAATCTCATCACAGGCAGGCAGAGCACTCATGTTCGTGTTTGTGTGTGCTGTCTGCGTCACTTATAGCACGTGGCTCTATCGAACATTTTTTCTATCGTTATCGATGAAGGAGTACCATCGATAAATATCAATACCGTTTTATCGCCTAGGCCTAGTTACAAGAAAAATTAATAGCCACTTTTTCAGGCTTTTCAGACATGATGGTCAAGGTCACAGCGATGACTAATTTAATTGCTAAAAAGATGAATAATTTCATGTTTAAAGTCATTTCAAGTTCATTCAGTTTTAGATGTGCCAGAAAGTAATAAAATCCAAGTTGTTGAGTTGTAATAAACCAGTTTTTAATTATTAATTTCCATCAATTTGACCCATTCAAGTAAATAAATAGGAGGTTCTCATTACATAACAGCAATTCACAGTAACATGGAGGCACTGCATCGGTCTCATGCGACTTTTCACAATATGCTTTGAGAGTTCGGTGAGAACACAATGAGCTCAAAAGAGCCAAAACATTATCCACAGCTGTCACTTTAGAAATATCTGCACTTTATACACATTTCATAATATTTGTTTTGTTTTATTTTTGAACAGTCTCAACCAAGTATGAGCAAGTACGAACAATACGCCTTAACAGACACCATTAAAAATATGATTTATGTTTTAAAGGTGCCTCTTTACAGACTCGAGGGTGGAATCATGTTTGAATAAACAAAAAACCAAAAATAAAAGTTCCAAAAGGCCCCCCCCCCCCATCAAAGCCACAGAAGAGCCATTTTTGGTTTCCCAAAGAACCTATCAGTGAACAGTTCTTAAAAGAACCATTTTTTCCTAGTGTAAGAACATTTTTACAATCTAAAGAATCTTTTGTCCACTGGAAAAGTTCCATGGATGTTAAAGGTCCTTTACGGAACCATCAATGCCAATCAACTGATTTTTAAGAGTGTATCAATAGTGATGACCATTATTTCTGTGCCAGGGGGAGGGGAAAGGGGCGGAGCCAAACAAGAACAACACCATTACCACAAACTAGAGAGAGAGAGAGAGAGAGAGAGAGAGAGAGAGAGAGAGAGAGAGAGAGAGAGAGAGAGAGAGAGAGAGAGAGAGAGAGAGAGACAGCAGAGTGTTCCCTGTGTTCAGTGGTGATGAGTGGAAGTTAAGGACGTCTCTCTCTCTCTAAATCAATGTGTCACTCAAAGTGAACATTTAACAGCAAGCAGCCACGGGATCATTTGGACAGAGACTCCAGCAGGACATGCAGACACATGCTGGGACACACCGAGTGAACTTAAACCACACTTAAAGAACAATTTACACCAGGACACAAAATGAGACTGTCACCCATCATCCTATGACAGGAGAGACGCCGGGGGGACGGACAACAAGAGAGAGGGACAGAATAAGGACAGAAAGGACAGTAGTGGATCTGTGATGACTTTCACTTCAGGGACGACAACATCCAACCTGCCTGGAGAGAGATTAAAAGGATAAAGCAAAGAGAAAGAGAGAAAGAGCCAGGAACATCAGCGCACTATCCTGGTAGGAGCTGTTTGTTTGATTACAAATGTGAAGTCATCAAATAAATCATGTTCTCTGGCTTTCACCTTTATACTGTGATTCAACTTACAGAAACACTCTACAAATGAATAGACTGCCACACAAATCATGCAATGAAAAGATTTCAAAACATATTCTATATTTCCAGAATAACTTTGTAGAAATGAGCATGACTTTGCGTGAAATTGTATTAATTTCCATTTCTTTGCCACACCTGGACTTTTTTTTTTAAATGCCTGATTCCAGGTTTTCCATAATTAGGAAAACCCTGGCATTTAAAGAGCAATTACATTTATTCATTTAGCAGACGCTCAAATTGCATTTTGATTAAACATTTTTAATCACTAGAAATAACTAAGACAAAATTAGATTCACTAGATAGACTTTTTTAGGGTTTTAGAAAAACTGTACACCAAGTCATGGGTTCAATTCCCAGGGAATGCATGAAGTGATGAAATGTATACCTTGAATGCAATTAAGTTGCTTTGGATAAAAGCATTTTCCAAATGCATAAACATTAAATGTAAATAAATGCAGAAAAATGCACAAAACTCTCATCAAAACATGTTGTACCTGGTACAAATAAAAGCGCAAGTGAGAAATGTTCAGCATGCTGATGTTGTAATGGTAGTAATGATCCTCTAGCATGCAGATGCAATCACACTTTCCACAGAAACAATTACTGCCTGAACTTCCCATCATGCATTCAAGTACTGGAGGACTTGAGGTCAGGACGGTACATTTAGTTTCAACAAAAGCTTATGACATTCACTTATGTTAATCACCCATAAAATCAGTCCAAAATAATTTTAGCACTTGTTGCATCTACAGGGAAAGCTCTTCTCAGAGACCAATGAATGCAAACGAGTCATTACGGATTCAAAAATACATTGTGTTTGGTACACGTGTAATTCACTCTTTAAAAAAAAAAAAAAATATATATATATATATATATATATATATCTTTATTGGCAGTGACCGTCCCATGAAGAACCTTTAATCTCCATAGAACATTTCTATTCAATAAAAGGTTCATTATAATGGAAAAAAAGATTCTATGGCATCACTGTAAAACCCCCCTTTTGAAATCTTTGTTTTTAAGAGTGTTGTAGAGCATCAAACTGAAATGAAAACAGGAGTAATTCCTAACCAATTTATCACACATCATTACAGGAATCCTTTGAGCTGGACCTGTCCCCAAAAGACACACTTTCGGTCTGAAAAGACTATATTTGCATTTCCTAAGCGAATACCAGCACTCGCAGGACAGAAAAAGAAAGTTACAGTTAATGCATACTGAAAACGATCCAAAAAAGCCGGAGAGAAGCGGAGACCCCGATGACATCAGCGGCTCAAGCAGGCAGTCCACTATGACATCATCACAGCCGGGTTCAAATTCTAATCAGATTTTAAATCCGTGAAATCCAAGTCAGATTTTGAATTCTGAACAATGACGTAATGCTGCATTCACATGCATGACACTATGGAAGTGATTCTGGCAGCCCTCGATACAGCAAAACAGATCCATGTGCTGCTTTATTGGTGATCACACCAAAACACCGTCTATATCGCTAAACTGAAGAAGAAAAGAGCACAAAAGTGCACAAAATATGCATTAGTGTAAAAGTCTAAAATGTGCATTAGTAAGTTGACGTTGTGGTCACTTTGAGGCAATGTTTTTTTCCTAGTTTGAATCATAAATATGGTCATTTTTACATGACGCAAAGGGTTACACAATGCATAAATAGAGATTTTTAAACTTTAATGTGTTAAAAAAACTGAACACAGTGAAGAACGGCAATACAGGGCTGGAAAAACAGTGAACATGTTTCCTAAATCAATTCCAAGACAAATGCACAACAAAAACCTCTCTAATAAAAGTTTAACACAGTTATGTAATTTTTTAAGAATATATGATTCATCAAGAATGTTTGTGGCATGAGGTTTACGGATCCTTGCTGAAGGTCTTGTGCAATCGTGTTTATGTTCTGCTTGATTGGAATACATTTTCCTTTGATGACTCAAGGCTATGACTGGTTGTTTGTGCATCCAGTCCAAACCACAAGACACATGATTCAGACATTAAAAATAAGTTAATTAAAAAAATAAAATAAATAAATAAATAAAAACTGGCATTAAATAAAGTAGCAAAAAGTGTTAACCTATACTGTCTCAACTATATCACCTCCCTGCGACAGTACTATTGTTTTAGAGCTCTCTGTCCAATGTTTACTTCGGAAACAATCCCTGAAACGAGTGGGAAGGAGCTCTTCCTTGCTAATGAACACAATGAGAAACATGGAGTGCTGAGTCTGTTGCTATGGGAGACGGTCTGTACACACAACACACCACACCAGGCACTGCGTGTGATCGATTTTCCCATCCGTGAATTAGTGCATTCCTGTGCTGGGGTGTAAATCTATGACTCAGTCACTCAATGACTCGAAAGATTAGAAAAACTAAATCTGACCTAAAACATCCATAAACATGCACCTATGTAGCACAATCTGTTTGCATGTGCATATTATATATATTTGTAAAGGCTTCTTAGGATTTGATCTGAGCTTCTCTTGTAAGGTACCTGTGGCTGAACTGCATTTTCAGATAAGACAATGACATTTGGTCTCCAGCGCCACAATAAATGAAAGTGTCCACAGCCAGTGTAATCTTACTCACACACAAATGACTCTTGTTAAAAGATTCTTTTAATGAATCAAATATGTAAAAAGACTCATTTTGAATCAGGCTAAATGAACCAAACTTACATGAACTTTATCATTACTGTCAGTAATGCCGGTCACAATATTAATACACACAATAATGTATATGTAAAAAATAGGATTATATTTTATGTTTTTTATTAAAAATTAAGATATTTTTATTAATATAAATTATTTAAGATTATTTAATTAGATTAGTTAATTATCCTTATATACAACTTTTCATATGAACAGCTTGTGAGTACTGCACTGATTTAAGTTTCAAGAATCTTAAGTACATTGCATTTTCATTTTGTGACATTATTGACAGTAACGATAAAGTTCAGAAATGACAGAAGTAGTTAGTAAAATGTACAGCAGATTTGGTAACTGCATTCACAGATTCTGTTAGCAAAAGTTTCATCAAACCGATTTAAACCAGTAACTCTTGAGCTTTTGGGTCTTTTTGAACAATTCATTAAAAGAATTGGTTCATATGAGCCATTTGTCTGTGAATCAGAGTACACTGAGCATACAAACACAACTAAAATATGAGTTGTTTTGGTGCTGCAGATTCAGTAGTTCACAACCGTGCAGGAATCACAGGGCCACATCATCCACCATGCGTATTTCTCCCTTCTCATCAACAACACAATAAGCAGACATAAACAAGAACACCCAGAAACATTTACAAATATAGCAAAACAACTGTAGTGCCTAGTGGTTTAAGATCTAGACAGGTATTGGAAGGGATTTAGCATCAAATCCTGCAAGGCACAGGCCAAAAGCTATTAGAATTGGGTAATTCTAATTGTGCAGAGTAATGCACCTTGGATAAAAGCGTCTGCTAAACCAGGGCAAAACAGATTGGCTCTTTGGAAAATCACTAAAGACCTTCAGAGGTTAACACGTTAATACGTGTTTCATTAGCTAATGGCTTTCACATCAATTTACATTTAATTCAATAAATGGACTAACAAAAGGAACTCTTAGAGTCATTCAAACAGGTTGCAAACTTACATTCCATCAGTGCTGCTTTTTAATTAAGTCATTCTATAGTATGAACACATGCGTCAGACATGCATCGCTGCCTGTTGCATTGCCTCTGGATCAGGGAACTGCTTTAAGATTGCATGGGAAGCCCAGTTGACCCTAACATTGCATCAAATGCATAAAATAAAATGTCATTTTTTACACTACAGTTTGAAAATTTGGGGTCAGTAAGATTTTTTTTTAATTCTTTTATTAATGCAAAGATACATTAAAATGATCAAAAATGATCAAAAATGGCAATTAAGACATTTAAAATGTTGCAAAACATTTATATTTCCAATAAATACTGTATTTTGTATTTATTAATTGGTATCCCGTTAAAAGTCATATCAATTTGTAATATTTCTATAACATTTTTTATGCTCACCAAAAATGCATTTATTTGATCTAAAATACAGTAAAAAAGTGAAATATTATGATTTAAAATAACTTCTTTCTATTTGAATATATTTTAAAATGCAATTTATTCCTGTGATCAAAGCTGAATTTTGAGCATCCTTACTCCAGTCTTCAGTGTCACCTGATCTTCCAAAAATCGTTCTAATATGCTGATTTGCAGCTCGAGAAACATTTCTTATCATAAATGTTCAAAGCAGTTGTGCTTCTTCATATTTTTGTTGGAAACCGATACATTTTTCCCTAAATAAATATTCCTACTGAGTACAAAACCTCTTGTCTGTTCATGTTCCAGCACAAAGACACATCTCAGAGAGCCATGGCCGTCCTCACTTTGAAGCGCTTTCTTCTGGCCCTGCTGACCATCACCCTGTCCAGACTGGACTCTGCTTCGCCTGGGTTCGCAGAGGAGTTTGAAAGCCGAGATGACGTTCTCGAAAGAGAGTTTATGTACGCAAGTCGTCCCAAGCGCTCCCCCGACCCTCCCAGCACCTCAGACCCTGACAAATGCTCCTATACCTTCATCGTGCCCCAGCGCAAGACCACGGGCGCCATCTGCGTGAACTCTAAAGAGCCGGAAGCCCTGCTGGAGAACCGCGTGAACAAGCAGGAGCTGGAGCTGCTGAACGGAGAGCTGCACAAGCAGCGGCGGCAGATCGAGACGCTGCAGCAGCTGGTGGAGGTGGATGGCGGCGTGGTCAACGAGGTCAAGCTGCTTCGCAAGGAGTCGCGCAACATGAACGCCCGGGTCACGCAGCTCTACATGCAGCTGCTGCACGAGATCATCCGCAAGAGAGACAATGCGCTGGAGGTTTCTCAGTTGGAGAACCGCGTGCTGAATCACACATCAGAGATGCAGCAGTTAACCGCACGCTATCGGGATCTGGAGCACAAATATCAGCACCTCGCATCGCTTACCAGCAATCAAAGCGCCCTTATAGTGCAGCTAGAAGAGCAATGCAGGAGAGGAGGCTTTGTTGGTATTGGTGGAGGTGGTGCTGGTGCTGGTGTTGGTCTTGGTCTTGGTCTTGGTGCTGGAGGTGGAGGTGGAGGTGCAGGCGGTGTTGGTGTTGTTCGACAAACGCGACCTTACCAGCCGCCTGCAATCCTCCCACAGCCACCACAACATCGCCAACCACCTCCGCCTCCGGTCCACCACTCCCCCGCCAGGCCTTTCCACCCGCCGACCTACACCCGCCACAACAGCCAGATCACCAATGAAATCCAGAGCGACCAAAACGTCAAAGCAATGCCACCGACTTTACCGACGGTGGCCCCTGAAACACACAGCTTCTCAACAGATAAACCCTCAGGTGAGTCTCTTCAACACCACTACTGCAATTGTTTACTCACGCTCATGTTGTTCAAAACCCATACGACTTTGGATAGTCTTCAAACATCAGAGATATTAAGATATTTTTAACCATTGTGCATCAATTTGAAAAAAGTCCTTAGAGGACAAAAATGTCCATGTTATAAAACGATTTCATTCCCCCACTTTCACAAGCATATTTTTACCAACATCAATCCTGAACATAACTACCAAAACTTCATTCAATTTCAGAGTTTTAACACTCTAAATGCCAGTTTATTTATATGATATAATGATTATAGTCATGGATATGCCAATGATTAAAAAATAACATATAATTAATAACAAATAATAATAATTATTTGATGCATTATTTTCTGTGCAATGTCAGATTGTTTTCAAATATATATTAAGGTCCTTAAGGGTGAAATATTAAAAATGCAGTAAAAATACACAATTTGCTATTTTGCATTAGCACAGTCACAATGATGAAAAAAGTCCCTAAGGATGCACAAGGGTTAATGAAACCTAATAGCTTTTCTTTCTCTCAATTGAAAACCCAGATTACCAAAACTTGATCCAAAAATGGTCATAAAGGCACCATAAAACAAATAAGAGTGGTGTAATCCAAGACTTGTGAAGAGATACGATCGCTTCATATGATGAACAGATTTACTTTAAGCTTTTATATAAACACATATGCAGAGCACATCACATACGGTAAACATGGAAACTTAAGCACGCATTCCCAAATAAGATTAAATTAAAAATTGTTCCGTGATCTCTGTGTTTTGAAGATTAACCAAAGTCTTATGGGTTAGGAATGACATGAGGGTGAGTAAATGATGAAAATGTTCATTTTTCAGTGAACTATCCTTTTAATACCATGCACTAAACCAAACCCATATGACTTTCTTTCTTATATTATTATAAAGTTTTTTTTGTTTTGTTTTTTTTTGTCCATAAAATGCAAGTCAATGAGGTTGAATGTTGTTGGCTTTCATTATACGGACAAAAACAATTTTTCAAAATATCTTTGAAATGGTTGAAATGACATGAGGGCGCATAAATGATGACAGAATATTCATTTTTGGATGAACCATCTCTCTAAAGCAGTGTAATCACTGATTGGTATGAAGATACACATTGATTTTCACCAGTTGTACTGACAAAAACACCACCAAAAAGTGGTATTGTTTGATAATGTACAGCACCCTCCAAAAGTTTACAAAAAAAAGTGGTATTTTTAACAATATTAGCATAAATCCTCAATTTTGTGACGACTTTGCATTGATAAGTTACAACACAAACTATAAAAACAAACATTTTTAAAAAACTGAAAAAGTCTAAGCTGGTTTGCTGGTCTTAACTGGTCTCCTAGAAGGCTGTCCAAAACTCCACCTGGTCCATTTCCAAACATTGAAAGGATACTGTATGGTAAGCATATAGTTAAGTACTTAAAGAAACATTAAGCACCGCATGCCTAAATTACTGAAAATGTTCAAGAAAACATTTCCTTACAAAACCATGACGCAAGTCTCCACAACGCACGCTTCTGCAAAACATTATGTATACGCAACAGGATCAGGGTGAGTAATGAGAAACATCTAAATATTACACAGCCAGCAACCTTCCTTTTCTTGCAGCGTTTCAGTGGATTTACAAGGTTAATTGTCTTTTGCACACCGAGTATGATAAATAAGTATGGCTACGCCTAAGTGGTTTGGTTACATCAGCACTTCCAAAGAAAACAGCCTAAAAGTTCAGCCACACAAGCAACACGTGGATTTCTCTGTTGCTAATCACTCGGAGCTTGGCCTCCGTCCCATTACAACACAATAATTTGGCAACACATCTTCTGAACTAAGAGTGCACATTAATCTTGGGAGGAAAACCCTCAAAGACATGAAGCACTTTAAAGTCCTTAAATGGGGGATTCCAGACACCATTCAGCAGAGAAATCTGTGGTTTGACGGAAGGGGTCTGTTTAAGTGTTGTTTACTATTCTGCTATATGGCAATTTCTTTGTGGTAACTGAGGATTGTTGGCTTCAAATGTGGCTGTAGATGAAATGCAGTGTAGGAACGTAAATGACAGGATGATGGTACATGGTTGTGATTATGTTTCAATTCATACTTTCCTGAAATCTCCCTCATAATATCACCAAAACACACATGCATGGTATATTATGGAAGCATGTTTCCAACATGGGATACAAACAAGGTGATTGTGATCGTCTCAGAATTGCGAGATACAAACCTAGAACTGTGAGACATAAACTTGCAATTCTGAGAAGTTGGAATTGTGAGATATAAACTTTGCAGTAATGAAAAAGTTACAATTACCTTTCTCTTTTTTTTTAAATTCCATGGCGAAAAACAAACAAACAAACAAACAAAAACAATTGTGAGACTTCTCAGAATTCAGAGAAAAAAAAAATTAAAAGAAAAACTTTTATATTTTATCCCATGGCAGAAGTAAGCTTCTATACTATATCCACTGCGGTCCTCTGTAAATCCATCTTGTCGCTCTGCTGTCTTTATAACATGCCATTAAATCACGCCTCTGGAAGTTATTAGCAAGAATTTTGCCCACAACAAAAACTTGCAGCTTGCTAATATGCTTTGTTTTAACAAATTCACGCTCGCTTAACAACATGCAATGTGTCAGCTGAGGGCACAGTACTAATAAATATCCTACACTGCACCAGTAAGACAACTCACTACTTGCTACTTCATCATGTGCACAGCACATTTAGTCTTAGTTTCCACATGCAACAGAGGAGTCGGCAGTGTCTTATGCCATTTACACATGCAAACATAAATTTCATATAATGATATGCAAAATATACATTACAAATTGCCTTTGGATAAAAGCAGCAGCTAAATGCATAAATGTAAAACATTTGTCATTTATCAGATGCTTTTATCCAATACAGCACATGAAAATATTTGAGGATGAAAAAAAAATCATTTTGGTGGATCAAAACTGGTCTGAAGCTCAACTTTGGTGCATAATATATAAAAAAGAAATTATACCTTAAAAGCTTGTTTTATTACAATATTTTTTTTTTGGAGGGGGGGACTATTCTGAGAGATTATATGTCCTGTTTATGCAACGCATTTAACGTGAACACCAGTGAAAATCAGGTTTTGCATGACAACTTGCTGATGAACAATTGTCTAAAAACTTACACAGAATACAGAAGGTGCTTTCAGAAAGAGATGACTGATTTCAGAGCAGACTGCGAGTAGCTCTTACTCATAAGATGAGAAGGCTCTTGCTCATTAATAGTCTGGAAAATGATCTGGTCACAAGTAGATTGATTCCAGTTGCACCTTTTGGAGATCCTAATGCTTGATTGAGCAGCAGACAGCAAGAAAACTACTAATCTGGATCGAAATGTCAAAAACAGCAGTCACAGAAAAGGCCGAGACTAATGAGAACAAAAACTGTGACGAATCAAATTCGTCTGAAGAGATTCCATTGTATTTTTCTATTACCTTTTGAGGGAGAATCAACAAGCGTGACAAAAGGTGAAGGATAATTTGAGACAGAACTTCAATCAATGTTCTCTGAAAGTGGCTGACCTATGGATGAACGTCTCCCTATAATCTGGTAACTTTATTTGAGTTTTATTATGAGTAAGATATGGTTCATAATTGGTATGATATCAATTTGACCTGACTCTCTACTGACGACGTGCAATTTGCATGCTCACACTTAAAGAAAAAGTTCACCCAAAAATGGACATTTGCTGAAAATTTACTCAGCCTCATTCCTTCCAAGATGAGATTGTTTCTTCATGGGAACAGATTTGGAGAAATGTAGCATTACATCACTTGTTCACTAATGGATCCTCTGCAGTGAGTGGGTGCCGTCAGAATGAGAGTCCAAACAGCTGATAAAAACATCACAATAATCCACAAGTAATCTTTATTATAGTCCATCAGTTAATGTATTGTGAAGCCAAAAGCTGCATGTTAGTGAGAAACAAACCCATTATTAAGACACTTATAACTTCAAATCGTTGCTTTCAGCTAAAATATGAGTCCTCTATCTATAATACTGCTTTCTGCAGTGAAAAAGTCAACTTGTCTGAATCAGGAGAGAAATATGCACAGATCAAGCACCATTTACAAGCCAAAACAAATATGTGGGTGGATTCTGATGTGAAAGACAACAGGGGATGGACTTTTTCACTGGAGGACGCGTTATTATGGATTATGGACCCATATTTTAACAAGCGACAGGTTAAAGTTAAAATGTCTTAAATGATGAATTTGTTTCTTACTAACAGCTTTTGGCTTCACAATATATTAACTGATGAACTGGAGGGGTGTGGATTACTTGTGGTTTATGATGATGTTTTTATCAGCTGTTTGGACTCTCACTCTGACGGCACCCATTCACTGCAGAGGACGCATTGCTGAGCAAGGGATGTAATGCTACATTTCTCCAAATCTGATGAAGAAACAAACTCATCTACATCTTGGATGGACTTTTTTTAGCAATCTTTTGGATGAACTATTCCTTTAATCCAGTCCAATAGATTTCTCACAGATGCTTGTTTTTGTATAAACCATCTTGGCGCAATGCAGCTCACTCTCTATCAGATCTCCTGCAATGTATCCATGGCAAACAAAACAAGCCTCTTTTGTGTAAATCTGAATGCAATTGGTGTCTGTTTCTAAGAGGTACCAAATGCTGCGATCTTACTTCAACAGCTGCCCTCATCCATGCATCTTCCACCAAATTCATTAGCTTTCAAATGGAAACATCCTTTAACATTCACAAAAAAATAACACACACACACACACACACACACAAAAACAGCCTTTAACATTCTGACCTTTGGCAGAAAGACTCCAAAGAGGCCAGACAATATGGAAACAATAACTTGAAGGATCCCATCTGAGAACATAGGTGTGATTTGGCTCTTAGACTGAAGCTTGTTTGCAAACTCATTAGTCTCCTTTACAGGGATGCTGGAGGCAGGATGGGTTCAGTTAGTAGCAGACCCAGCGTGTTCATTTTCTAGATGATTTTCCATCTCTTAGGGCAGTTTGTACTTTGCCCAAAAAGGTGTGGAGAACAAGCAGTCATAATGAAATCAGCATTGCCTCAAATGTGCTGCTGGAAACTTCTGAGTCCAGATGAGAAAACAGCATCTCAGCTACAATGGTTGCATAAGTGCATGGCATAACTGTATGAGGTCAGTGAGGACAAAAATTGCATGACAAACTTATTTTACAGGCTCATGCCTTCAATAGGTTTAGTAAATTTGACATTTTTACACCTAAGAAACACTACAATCACAACACAGTTGGGACGCATCAAACTCAACAGACAGAAACTGACAAAAGAAAACAAGCTCTTGGATGTCCTGGCCAGGCATTGCTCCTCAATAAGTGACACTCTTTCGCAATTGTGTTCTCTTAGAAAAGCAAACCTAATCAGCTATCCACAGAAACAGCTGGATCCATGGCTAGCGATGGCCATATATAATCTAAAGCAGCTATAAACCACATCTGATTTGATTTTGACATTAAATTCAGAGATGCTGTAGAGAAAACCATGACTTAAATATCGCATGCGTTTGCTTTCCAAAACAGGGCCGTTCAAAGACTGTTTGCAGGCTCTAGAGGAAGGCCACGCCAACAGCGGCATGTATCTGGTGAAGCCGGAAAACACCAACAAACTGATGCAGGTCTGGTGTGACCAGAGACACGACCCCGGCGGCTGGACCGTCATACAGCGACGCATGGACGGATCGGTCAACTTCTTCCGAAACTGGGAGACGTATAAGGTCAGAAAGAAGTTTATGTTCAGATTTTGGGGTGAAATAACATATAGTGTAACCTTAACAATGTGTAAAGTTGCATAACATGTTTTTAAACAAATATTCTGGGTTCAGTACAAATTAATCTCCAAGTCAAGTCACATTTATTTATGATACAGATTGTTTCAAAGCAGTTTCACACGATTAAACTGGAAAATAACAGTGTTAATGTTGCAAAGTTCTTCAATTATGAACGAACTTCAGCTGTAAAGCAGCACTAAAAACAATAGGTGCAATCATTCAGCTCAATTTATAGTTCAATATTGACTCTAAGTTAAGTGCAAAGCTTGCAAAAGTTCTTTAGTTCTTATGAAGCAAATTTACTGTAGTTCAACTCTAAAGAAGCTCTACAGAACATGACAGTATCATAATTCAGCTCAATTCAGTTCAGTGTTGATTCAATTCTAACGTTTTGTTGATTGATTTCCATACAAAATGTAAAAATATCCCTTTAGTATTAACGACAACCAAACGATGAAAAAATAAAAATAAAAAAAGGTATAGAAACAATTTTCACTCAACAATTTTGAAGCTGACAAACTGAAATAGTGTTTTTTGTAAAAAATACTGTAATAATCTTTTTTACAACTTCAAAATAACATTTTTACAGTGTAATAAACAGGGGTGTGACAAGATCTCACAATATTAAAACTTGACAATATTTCTTGAATATTGAAAATGTGATTTTATAAAATAGTTCAATAAACAAGTTACTATATTGTGTTCAATTTTAGTCTCGATATGACCTCAATATGATGAAATAGCTCCAAAAAAAGCCACCAGAACTGTTGTGCATCTCCGAGCAATTCACTTTACTAAATGAATCTGCAGATTTGAACGAAGAACTGTAGAACTGAAGTGACAAACATTACAAGATGATTAGTTGAAACATTTCAAAATGCACCTGCATTGTTTTGCAGTTTGTGAGTCTTGTTCTTGTGAACCCAATATTATGTATAGTCTTGTCTCATGAGCTAAATGTATTGTCACAGCCCTAGTGTAAGTCTATAAGGGAACATATCATGTAAATGAAGACGATGTTATCATACTGGGGTCATGCATGCATACGTCATCACTTAGCACTGATAAAATTGAATGCAATGTTCTCAGTCATTGGATAACAGCAGGAACTCCCCTAGAACTTCCCTTAGTCGCAGTTAGTTAAAGTAATGAGACACACATTGTTCTGAAACCCTGGCATGCATGCATTCAGAGACTTCCATGACAAAATGTCTTAACTGGTCAGTCTCACAGCAAACTGCGGCTTTTTGTGATTTTTGAAATCATCCAGAACATCGCTTTCAAACGTCAAAGGAATTTGGTTATGCAAGAGGGGTAAGGTTTTCAAGCAAGGGCCAGGGCTTTTCCACAAAAACACTGTCTGACGGAAACACTGTTGATGTCATGAGTGCCCAGAACTGAAATCAGGACCAGAAGAGCCAATGTGAAGGGAAATGTCCAAATTCCATTTTGAATTCGGAAAAGCACTAAAATGACATAATTTTAAAATGCATTACATATCAATCCCATTAAATAAATAAATTATATACATTTATTTTATAATGCATTACACATAAAAGCTTAAAGTGTTACTAATACTGCTGATCAAAACGTTTCTGAAACTACTAAAGATGCATTCATGAAACTTTTTTTTATTTTTTTTATTCCAATTTTGAGGAATAATTTCTATACAGTTCACAATGAACATCTGTGAAAAGGATAAAATTCCTTTGGCATTAATGATCTCAACACGCCACTTTTGAATTTGAATGCAAAATTGAATGTTGCAAAAAGATTCTTTAAAATTAGTTCATTGTGTTGCATGGAAAAACTAACCGCATGTAGGTTTTAAATGACTTGTGGGTGTGAGGAAATAATGACAGAATTGTATTGTCTGGTTGAACAATTTCTTTAAACAATGAGTAACACAACAGCCATCTGGAGTGAAAGTCTTAGCTGGTGATTTATCACATGCATTAGTGAGTTCTGTTCCTGTTTCCTCACGCTAGGTGTTCAGCTGGCTTGTCTCGGACATAATGTGTCATTTCTGTCCGCCATCAGCTAGTTACATGCAGTATGTTCTCAGGTGTTTTAGATACTGTGGTCAGACCTGCTTCCTCTGAATGAATAACGACTCCTGATGCTGAGACGGCTAAATACAAACATATGTGTGCAATATCGCTGGAGTTCTTTTAAATTTCATTGTCTGGCAGGATTCAAGATCTGACAAAGTGTGTATGAAACAAGAATGAGCATGACCATTTATGAATAAAAACCTATACGCCACAAAAGACTTTGTAAGTGCATTTCACTGATTTTACCAGTAATCTTAAATATAAAATGTACATATACACACACACACACACACACACACACACACACACACATATATATATATATATATATATAAAATGAAAAAACTTCAAATATTTAGAAAAAATATTACATATAAAAACAAAATCATATCAAATATATCATAGCAAATATAACAATTACACACACTCCCATAATTCCCCAAAATAATGTATTTTGAGAGAGTTAGACATCTCTGTATATTAACAGAAAATAGCAGCAAATATTTCAGTGGTGCTTAATGCATCACTTTCTTCAGCTATTATGATTTAACAAAAAAATAAAATATATGATTTTGTGTTGCAAGTAAATACAGTGGGGCAAAAAAGTATTTAGTCAGCCACCAATTGTGCAAGTTCTCCCACTTAAAAAGATGAGAGAGGCCTGTAATTTTCATCATAGGTATACCTCAACTATGAGAGACAAAATGAGAGAAAAAAATCCAGAAAATCACATTGTAGGATTTTTTAAGAATTAATTGGTAAATTCCTCTGTAAAATAAGTATTTGGTCACCCACAAACAAGCAAGATTTCTGGCTCTCACAGACCTGTAACTTCTTTAAGAGGCTCCTCTGTCCTCCACTCGTTACCTGTATTAATGGCATCTGTTTGAACTCGTTATCAGTATAAAAGACACCTGTCCACAACCTCAAACTCCACCATGGCCAAGACCAAAGAGCTGTCAAAGGACACCAGAAACAAAATTGTAGACCTGCACCAGGCTGGGAAGACTGAATCTGCAATAGGTAAGCAGCTTGGTGTGAAGAAATCAACTGTGGGAGCAATTATTAGAAAAGGCTACCATCAGTAACACACTGCGCCGCCAGGGACTCAAATCCTGCAGTGCCAGACATGTCCCCCTGCTTAAGCCAGTACATGTCCGGCCCGTCTGAAGTTTACTAGAGAGCATTTGGATGATCCAGAAGAGGATTGCAAGTTGAATTTTTACTTTTTGGTAAAAACTCAATTTGTCGTGTTTGGAGGAGAAATAATGCTGAGTTGCATCCAAAGAACACCATACCTACTGTGAAGCATGGGGGTGGAAACATCATGCTTTGGGGCTGTTTTTCTGCAAAGGGACCGTTTTTCTGCAAAGGGACCAGGACGACTGATCCGTGTAAATGAAAGAATGAATGGGGCCATGTATCGTGAGATTTTGAGTGAAAACCTCCTTCCATCAGCAAGGGCATTGAAGATGAAACGTGGCTGGGTCTTTCAGCATGACAATGATCCCAAACACACCGCCCGGGCAACGAAGGAGTGGCTTCGTAAGAAGCATTTCAAGGTCCTGGAGTGGCCTAGCCAGTCTCCAGATCTCAACCCCATCGAAAAGTTGAAAGTCCGTGTTGCCCAGCAACAGCCCCAAAACATTACTGCTCTAGAGGAGATCTGCATGGAGGAATGGGCCAAAATACCAGTAGTAGTGTGTGAAAACCTTGTGAAGACGTACAGAAAACGTTTGACCTCTGTCATTGCCAACAAAGGGTATATAACAAAGTATTGAGATGAAATTTTGTTATTGGCCAAATACTTATTTTCCACCATAATTTGCAAATAAATTCTTTAAAAATCCTACAATGTGATTTTCTGGATTTGTTTTTCTCATTTTGTCTCTCATAGTTGAGGTATACCTATGATGAAAATTACAGGCCTCTCTCATCTTTTTAAGTGGGAGAACTTTTTTTGACTAAATACTTTTTTGCCCCACTGTATATCTCATATTTCATAAATATATACAAAAACAAGACAACAGTGATATAGAATTATGATTAAGGAGGTAACATTATATCCTGCAATCTTAGAGCTTTGATAACCAATCACTGCAGTGGACATCATGATTCAGAGGGTTAAAGAATGAGCTGGAACTGTTTGAGTAACAATCTCTTTTTTGTCTTTTCTATCTTAGCAAGGATTTGGGAACATCGATGGTGAATACTGGCTTGGTTTGGAGAACATCTACTGGCTGACCAATCAGGGCAACTATAAGCTGCTGGTGACGCTGGAGGACTGGTCTGGCAAGAAGACGTTTGCAGAATACGCCAGTTTCCGCTTGGAGACGGAGGCGGATTTCTACAGGCTGCGGGTGGGCCGTTATCATGGAAACGCAGGGGATTCGCTCACCTGGCACAACGGGAAACAGTTCACCACCCTGGACAGAGATCACGATGCGTACACAGGTATCAAACCAGCACTACTCTGAATACTGTGGGCGACGCGTCCCAATCACAACCAACTGCTTTACACAGGTTCACTGTCCAATAAGGGCTTTAAAATTTGCAGGTTACTAAAATACGGAAACAAGCTCGCATTATTGAACTTGCGGTTCCATCATCCCAAAATCAAAGGGTTTTTTTGAAAGGGTTTTGGTTAAATAAGGTCTGTGGTTAACACAAGGTATTTTCACGTTTTATTGTACAACATAAAATATATCAGTAACAAGGTTATTATACACTGTATTAAAAATAATAAATGAAAAGTTGTTTCAACTTAAAAAGTGTTTGTGCTACTTTAAAATTTTAAGTATAGTCAACTCATACATCCAAGTTGTCACTTAGTACAACTTAACATTTAAGTTGACTAAACTTAAAATTTTAAGGCAACTATCAGACTCCGACGATGAATGACAAAATAACCTTATACAATTCATACACTACACGGTTGATGCATAAATACATAGTGTACAAGTGCATAGTGTATAGTGTGCCATTTGGAATGCAAATCATTTTCACTTGCTCAAAAACCTCTTTTCGTCTCATACAGGAAACTGTGCCCACTATCAGAAGGGTGGCTGGTGGTACAACGCCTGCGCCCACTCCAACCTGAACGGCGTGTGGTACCGCGGTGGCCATTACCGCAGCCGCTACCAGGATGGAGTTTACTGGGCTGAGTTCCGCGGAGGATCGTATTCCTTGAAGAAGGTCACTATGATGATCCGACCGAATCCAAACACTTTCCATTAGAACGTCACGTGAAGGAAAACGCAAGTCTAATGCGTCATAACTCAACAACAAAACAAACCAAAAAAACGCTGTAAAAAGTGCAATGTTAATGTTTTTTTGTTGTTAATTATTGATTGTTTACTTTGTTACAAATTCATAATATGCAATCATACATATGCAAATCCAGAAATAAGAAAGTGCAATCATTTCATGAAGGAGACAACTCACGTCGTCTTGGGATTCTTCCCAATGGTGTCCAGGCAATGTGGACACTGAAGACCAAGTGAAAATACTAGAAAAACTTCAGTCAGACAAACCTGGCAACTCAGGTTCCACATGATTTGGAAGCTGAACAGCATCGTGTGCATCCTTACAAGAGTGCTTAAAATGGTCTGTATGTTTATGTGACCTGATCTTAACAGGCATCCGGTCAACTTATTCTCACTGCAAGAAGTCTAACCTTGAAGAACTGATATTTTGAGTTTACATTAGTGCTATAAAACATGGCCTGTTATGCACTAATGGAGGCATTTGAACATATAGATTCTTATTTGATCGGTTTCTAGCATTGACTTCCAATACAGGGTACGCTACAATTGTGCCCAGCATTTTTGGACATCTTAAACAGTATTTTTGATGCAAAAATTTAACTTCTGTCATGATTTAGGAGGTAAATATAGCCTAGCCATCGTCTATTTAGTACATTGTGCCTTGAAGTGGACTACATAGGATTTCTCATGCAAAAAATACAAACCTTAAAATGTCTGTTGACATTCAGAGGTACATCTAGCCTAGTCATTGTGTATGCATCTATTTTCTCACTCATTTGTAATTTAAAAGGCATGAATTGGTTCAATGAACACATTTAAACCACAAAAGCAAAGCCTCTGCAAAAATCACAAACGCAAAACATGTCCGTCTTGTATATTATTGTTTTAGTGTAACATTGTGCTCTGCATTCATATGTCCATGGATGATTTCACTCTGGTCCTTTAGACTGAGTGCTGTTTTGAAACCATTTGTATATAGAAACTGTGAGTGAGTGTTTTTGTAATGCAAAGTATGGTTGTGTTGTGTACTTACAGAATTTTCCAATAAATTATGTACAGCTACTATGGAGTAAGCTCTTTTGAGTTCAGCTGCAAAAAACATACACAAGTCTTGCCCTAGAGACTACAATTCATCATAAACACAAAAGACTGAGCTCAAATTTCCAATGTTTTCACTTGTACAAGCAACTCAAGGCTCTAAAGGGCCCTACGGGAGACTCAAGACAGCGCAAGAGAACAGACCCAAACCTTTGCTGCTCAACATCAATCATTATAAATGAAAATGGTGTCATTAACATTAGTTTCCAAATGAGGAAAGCCTTGTAAATGACTGGAAAATACATTAAAGTCAAGTATGAAATGAAATTGGCATTTGCAAGCCATTTTATTTCTGTAATGTAAAGCATTTCCAATTGAAACAGGATATTGTTCAGGCAAAATAGAATGCTGGAATTGATTTTATTAATCAGATATGAACTGAATTGTAAAAAGTACAGGTGATCAGAGGGGAAGTCCTTAGAATAACATGATTGTTGAATCAAGATCAGCAACATATTTTAAAAGAATAGTTCACCCAAAAATGAGCATTTGCTGAAAATTTACTCACCCTCAGGCCTTCCAGAATGTAGATAAGCGTGTTCCTTCATCAGATTTGGAGAAATATAGCATTACACTACTTGTTCACCAATGAATCCTCTGCAGTGAATGGGTGCCGTCAGAATGAGAGTCTAAACAGCTGATAAAAACATAATTCACAAGTAATCCACACCACTCCAGTCCAGTAATGTCTTGAGAAGTGAAAAGTGTTTGTAAAAAAAAACACAAATCCATCAAAAGACATTTTTCACTCCATACCGCTACTTCCTCTATCAATAATATTTTTATTCAGTGAAAACATTGTCTCATCTCAATCAGAAGATAAATATGCACATCACCGTTTAGACAGTACAAAACCGTTCTAAATAAAAACTTGTGGACTCTCATTCTGACGGCACCCATTCACTGCAGAGGATCCATTGGTGAGCAAGTGATGGAATGCTAACTTTGTTCCAATGTAGAAACATACCCATCTACAACTACAAAATTTCAGCACATTTTCATTTTGGGATGAACTTAATAAAGAGGTTTTAAGATAGTACAGAAGTGTGCAACAGATAATGAGAACTTCTGTGGCATTCTGTCCATGTTTACTGTAAGCAGATGCCCATGGCTGCAAATAATGGACATAAAGAGCAGATGTAAAAGAGAGAACAACACGCTGACTGTTCAGCATGACAGGGCATTTCTAGGGCACTAGGACAAGTACATACTCTGAATACCATGTGCTGGGTCACCAACACATGAAGGTATTAGTTCATGTATAAAGCATAAGATTGTGCTGGGGTCGGTCAGTTCTCATATTAAACGCCCCTTTTAGGCTTTTTAGTAGGGCTGTCAATCGATTACTAATTTTCGGAAAATTAATTACATGATGTGCTGATTAATATCTAGTTTGCTTTCTAATCTAGTTGTCAAAATATCCTAACATACTACGAATATTGGCTCAGCGACAAATTGCTTTTGTTCTTCTTTTGTAAGTCACTTCTGGTAAGTGTAAGTGTTCTTCCACCTTCACTAAATGAACAAATAAAAAATAAAAAAACAGCACCACTTTTTAGTCCAAAATAACAATGTCAAAGCCTGCAGACAAATTGTACACAGGAAGGAAGAAAGAAATGTTGTTTCTCGGCCAATTATTACTGTATTTCAGACCAAATGGCAGATAAAAATTTTTAAAAAGTGGTTTGTCGCTTTACATGTCAGACAAACAATCTCTTATCTAAGTGAAGAATTCTTGGCCAGAATACGCTGCAAGAAGGATAATACCATGGGCGTCGCTAGGCCATTTTTAGGGGGGCTTTACCCTAAATTTCTACTCAGCTCTGCTAAAAATTTAGCGATTAGCTCCATAAACTGTACATGAATTTGTGATCGCCTCAGTCCCCTTCATATGAAGCGGCAGACTTTGTCTCCTCCCCGTCTTTCAGTGCGCAGAGCGAGAAACAGAGGACCAGGTGTGTGTTTATCGATAGATTGTTATAATATCTGCATCTGTGCAGTTCTTTGTTGTAATTTAAATACACTTTACAAAATGTCATGGGGGAGCAATCAGTTTCCCGTCTACTGTAAAGTTTTCCCCTCGTCACACCACAGCTGTTTCCCCCAGTGAAAATGTAGCCCTTAACACGTACTTTATAAAAAGTTAATGTTGCTATTTTCATTTGGAAAATGTAACTTTCAATATAAAGCATATTACAGTGCATGTGGCATTAACTACCATACAGTCATGCACAGAAATGATTAAAGACCGTGACAGACAGTACTTGAGCATAAGAGGTTTGTATACTTGAGCTAAAGAAAGAGGTTTGTACTAGAAATGCAAACAGTAAAATGTTGTGTTTCTACAGTAAACAGGTGTGTGTGTTATCAGAAAGACTTGTATTTGGCTTATTCAGTACTCAAATGTTATCCCATACAATACAGTGGAATACTGCAATGAGTTTAGTATACCACCCTACCCTACTAGTTTTTTTGTATTATTTTTATTATTATACCCTCATTGGGGGCTGAGCCCCCTAAAATGAAAATCGTAGAATCGCCCCTGGATAATAATTTGTTTAGTTAATGGTTTTGGTGCGTAAATCTACCAACTACATGTCCAAGAACTGCAAGAACATGAGTACAGTCTGTCCAAGAAATACTTAGACAAACCTAAAGAAACAGCGCCTGTGACATGTCTATAAATCAAACCCAGAGTACCTGATATGAGCTTTTAATATGTGTATCCCGCCATCTTCACCCAATTTGTGTAAAATCAGAACAGCAGCTGTAAATGGGTAAGTGCTGAGGAATATGAGACATAGTTTCCATAGTTTTCCCTGATCACTGATATCCCAGTAACAGCACAGAGGGTTTGGAATCAATTTATTGTTGAGTCTCCAGACTAACTGAGAATCTGTGAGGTAATGAGAACCGTACGTCTGTGATCTCTCTGATAGAGTTCAGAGCACAAACAATGGGGTTCAATGTGCATTAGAGTGAGAGAGCACGGGAAAACACTGACAAATGCCTAAAATAATAAAAGAACAAATCTGAATTGCATGTTTCATATTTAAACGCTGAGAGTACTTGTTCCAAGGAAGATATCATATTGAAAAAGCATGCATTATGCATGCTATCATTATGTTTTAGATACTTTGTGAAATGGCCACAATTGCCATGATATTCTTTAAAACAAGAGCTCAAGGATAAAATCAGAAATCTAAAGGCTGAGAAAACAGAGCTTGTAGATTTCCACACATTTCATGAAACAATACAAGTAAGTACAAACATTTGGCCCCACGAAACATGAACAGAACAAATTTCTATGTTCTTACGTAAACTGCTGCGTTGAATTGAATGTGACATTTTACATCTGAATGTTTTCATGAATGATTTAGCTAGACACAAATCTGTTCAGGAATGAAGTTCAATGTATTTATGAAACGATGACTCAATGTCTCATATGTTCAAATGTCCAGATGAGATACATTATAAGTATAAATAAGAAGTCAATTTCAAGCTTTTATGAATCTCTAAATAATAAGCAGGCACTAATAAAACATACCATAATACAATTAAATATTATCAATATATACACTGCCGTTCAAAATTTTTTTTCAAAGAAATTAATACTTGTATTCAGCAAGGATGCATTAAATTGATCAAAAATGACAGTAAAAAAAAAAAATTATAATATCACAAATGCATTTCTATTGCAAGTAAATGTTTTTTGAACTTTCTATGCAAAGAAATATGTTTTCACAAAAATACAAAACAGCACATTGATAATAATAATTATGTTTCTTGAGCAGCAAATCAGCATATCAAAATGATTTCTGAAGGATCATGTAACACTGAAGACTGGAGTAATGATGCTGAAAATTCAGCTTTGAACACAGGAATAAATTACATTTTACAATATATTCAAACCAAAAATGGTTATTTTAAACTGTAATAACATTTCATAATATTACGGTTTTTAAAGTGTTTTGATCAAATAAATGTAGCCTTGGTGAGCAGAAGAGGCTTCTTTACAAAACGGTAGTACTGTAAAAGTTGCATACCAAGCAAAAAAAAAAAAAAAAATGAAAAAACACTATTCATCTGAATACATGGCTACTTTTGAACGGCTGACATTGTAGAAAGATTTGTAGAAGCTTATGATGTATTTACAGAATCTACCAGCAGGAGCAAACAGGACAGCAGTAACCAGACAAACCCTGATCCCTTGGTCAGTCAAATGTTAAAAAGATCATTCTTCCGGTTCATTTACACCACTGGAAGGTGAAGTAAAGCACGTTTGGAGAGACTGAGAGAGAGCAGACAGATGAGGACTCACCCAGGTAAGGGATGCAGGACACCATCTTGAGGGAGCGGATGTACTCTCTCATCCTGGCATAGTTCTCCTCTTTGGAGGTCAGATAGTCCAGCTTCTCAAACGTGGCCTTGTCCTTCCGATTGATCAGCTGAAGGAAAACAGGAAAGTTGCGGCACTGATCAGAAGCTACTATAAAACAATAATTCACCATTTTCATGTTTCTTAAATAATATGACTAACATGATTGTTCTCAGCTATAAATAAGAGTGCAGCGCTCCATTTAAAACATTTTACCATGTTTAAATCAATTCTGCACACCATTTTTGTTTTACCCAAAAATCAGCAAAGAAAGTGTGAAGTCTGCAGAATCCATTATATGCATTTTTTAATTACAAAAATTTGACAGTTTTACATGAAAATCTCATGTGTAATTCTATGTCACTTGCCATTCTGTTTAATTATCTGTAAAATTTAATAGCAATATCTGAGTGAAAATATTTTTAAAGTATATCCGACACCTTTTTCTTTATAAGCAGTCAAGATCTGACTGTTTAGATCAACAGTCAGAACTAAACATCTGACGGCTCAACACAAGTCTCAAGTCTCATATGGACTTATTTTTTAGCTTGATGCCCATTTACATTCATTAAATGGAAATGAGTGGCTGAGGACTGCAGTTTTACAGAAGATTTAACCCTCCTTTCCTGATAAAAATCTGGATACTCAACTTGCGTTGGGTCAAATTGACCCCCAAACGGTTTACATGCAATTCACCAGAAATCAACACTGAAACACATGAAAGAATCGTGTAAACAAACAAACAAACAAACAAAAACTCTACTGCAGGTTGCCAGAGATGTAAAAAAAAAAAAAAAAAAAAAATATATATGAAATATGCAATTATTTGCAAATATATTTGTTAAAAATCAGCTGCACAGACAAAATAATAATAATAAAAATTATATATATATATATATATGAGTCAAATACTTTTAGTGACTGTTTAGTGACTTTTAGTGACTGAAAATAATCACAACTAAGTATAATTAATATCTAACATTATTTGTACTTAGTAGCATTTATTGCTATTTGTACTTGCCTTCTTATGTCTAGTTCTCAAACCCTTATAGGGTAAAATGGGTTTCTTGTCTGCTACAACAGACAAGTGACTAAGATCCAACAAACCATCAACCAAAAACATCCTTTCACAGATTTCTTTCTGACAGTGAAACTCAAACAGATGAAGAAGCACTGAATTCTCCTTGAATGATTCAGAAGACAAGTATTCAGTTTCAAGTAAACTTTGAATTTTAAGTTTCATAAGCTCTCATGCAATTCATATTTTATGTTTGGGAAGCTACAATAAAAGGTTTTTTGATTTTTACCAGACTCTTCACTGTTTTTCAAAGCCTTGATTTTTGGAAAATTACTTGGAAACCAACGGAGGTCAATGAACACAATCGATATGACACAACATGTAACACGACCCCTAACACAATCGATGTAAGTAAAATTCGTACAGCCTTTCGAAAACACATTTGTGTTGAAACATTGCATGCACATTCATGACCCTTAATGAGAAAGTCACAAAATTCAAGAAGACATAAATGGTTAAAACAGCGTTTCAAGAGGCTTAAAAATCGAATGCGGGTTGATTGGACCCTGAATAAGCACAGCTGGTGGATCATAAAGAGAGACTTTCTCAACAACATGCCGAGCAAATGCAAACAAACGGCTTCTAGCAGCCCGTCCTGAGTGAATGAACAACCTGCGGAGGAAAACCATCAGACCAACTGTTTTCTGATGCTTCTTTTAGGCCTCACAGCTGTTAGCAGTCATGCCCGAGGTTTGACCTGCGCTACACACTCTGAAAACACACATGCATATCGTTTCTGGAGGTTAAAGCTCTTAAGATCTGTAGTATAGTCAATCATTTGTACGATAAATCTGGGTCAAACTGTCCTGAAGATAAAGCTGCTATTTGGTAACCATCTTGGTTCAGAGCTAAACCATGCAAGCATGTAAACGCAAACATGTCTCTTTTGGAGATGACAAATGAAATGACAGTGAAAAGCATTTCTCCACTGTGCAAGTGCTACAATATCTAGAGGATCAGAGAAGAATTGAAAACCAAACTATTGCAAAACATCTAAACATTTGGGCTTGCTTTTCCCAATAGGTTTAATAGTTTATACTGTACCTTTGCCCACCCAGCTTGTTTCAAAATACAAATCAACAACTCCAAAGCCAAAGCGGGCGTATGGTGCAAAACTCAGGAGACACTCGCGCCTCCATACATGTGCCTCATTAATAATGACTCCGGCTGGTCACGCCATGAGCTCATGGAAGCCGCGATCTCATTGGTTTACGAGGCTCTGGGGGACAATGCTAAAGGCTTGTGCATTTGCAGTGGTAAATACCTCATGATGGGAAGAAATAAGACACATTTGAAATTCCACTGACTACTGCAGAAAACTGTGGACAAAGCTGTGGAGAGCTGTGGAGCACTTGAGCTCAAGACGTTGACAAGGAAACATCAACACGCAAATCAAGGTACTCAATCAAACAACAGCTCTACAGAAAAAAATGCTAACGCACATTATTGGCAAAAGGTCTTAGAATTAATTAAGTATGCAATACTGTTCAAAAGTTGTTTTTGAAAGAGGTCTCCTATGCTCAGCAAGGCTGCATTTATTTAGTAAAAAATACAGAAAGAATTGTGAAATATTATTCCAATTCAAAATACCTGATTTATATTTGAATATATTTTAAAAGGTCATTTATTCCTGTGATCAAAGCTGAATTTATCATCATCACTCCAGTCTTCAGTGTCACACGATCCTTCAGAAATCATTCTAATATGATGATTTGCTGCTCAAGAAACATTTCTGATTATTAGTAATGTTGAAAACAGTTGCGCTACTTCATGTTTTTGTGGAAACATCAGGATTTCAGGATTCTTTGATGAACTTAAAGATAAAAAGAACAGCATTTATTTGAAATCTAAATATTTTGTGACATAAATGTATATACGTACTGTCACTTTTGATCAATTTAATGCATTCTTGCTAAATAACATAAACAGCCAAACAGTAAGATTTATTTATTTATATTTATTTAGCTAGTTCACATACATGAAAAAAAAGTGTACAAAAAGTATCTTCTAAAAGAATACATTTAAGTGACTGTTAACTGTTATTTTACTGTTCCAGCTGCAGGAATGCACCTTAACATTTTCAGAAGAAACCATTAATAGCTTTGTTCTAATCACTAACCTTTAGTATGAGCAATAGTAATAGGTATGATTGTCCAAATGCCACTAAGTGTGCAAGTACTGTAATACAAAATAAAGTCATCACTTGGTAGGTGGAAATGTCAATTACATGGATATACTGTAAAAGGCGCACAGTGGGATTGCTGGAAAAAACTACTGAACAAAAGGAAATTTCCTTCAATTCATGTTCAGACAGCGCAGACAGCCTGCTAATACTGTATATCACCCCACAATGACATGACCCTTTCCCAACATTCAAGGCGACAAATATCCTTTTAGTGGCTGCATAGGAAATTTTATGACAGGATTTCAGACTAAGCTAGATTGACGTCAGATAGCAAAGCTAAAGAAAGCTGAGGACCAAAGCTATAAAGACATACAGTAACTCAACTCACCCAGCATGGAAACTTAGAGTGAGCCGATAAAGTGGAATATGGAATGGGATATGAGGAATGGGATATGAAATCGGGATAGTCAGCATCTTGGTGTTATAGTTGGCAGCGGCATAAGAAGTTTCGGAAGACACTGTGTCATGTTTCAAGTTTGTGGTGAGCAGATTTGATTGAGATGGAAAATGTGATGGATGAATCTGCGAGAGGTGGGGAAGGGATGGCATATGATTTCCACTGAGAATACGGATGGATTGCAATGGAAGAGGAAGCGGTCGGGACCTATAAGAAACACAGGTGTGTACACACACACACACACAAGGCCTCGCTGCTTGGAATCGCCAGATATGTTTACATGAACTGCGAACATACTGGAAAAAGAGACAAATGATTCAACACACGTAACCACAAACAAAAAGAACAGAAACGATGACAAATGATTTAATTTCTGATATTTTAATATATTGAGATATTATTAAATTTATATACTAATCTAATTAAATTAGTTAGTTAGTTTATTTATATAGTACATTTTAATACAACAGATTGTTGACCAAAGTACTGTACAAAATCAACAGTTTAAAAACACATCCACACCATAACACACAAACAGGACAGCCAAAACATAACAAAAACAATACCTCAACACTCTGCTGGCTCAAACGCTAAGGAAACATTTAGAGTTGGAGCATGTCTAATATGAGATGCTCCCGCATACAAGTCCCTGACAAGAGCCTCGCAGCCGCATTCTGACCTAACTGCAATCTGTTTAAAGCAGTTTGGCAGACACCCACATACAAGGAATAGCAATAATCAAGCCTCACCATGATAAACGCATGAATCGCCTTCTTGAGATCACTAAAAGAGAGAAACGACTTAACCTTTGCCAACAGTCGTAAGTGAAACAAACTTGATTTAATGACTGAGTTAATCTGTTTATCAAATTTCAGATCATTATCAAACAAAACCCCTATGTTTTTGATGACGTTAACAATAAGTGGTCAGCTCACCTAAATTTAACAGATCAGGAAGTGCAGAATCCCCAAACCAGACAAGCTCTTTTTTTCGCTCATTAAAATTAAAAAAGAAATGTGACGACAACCAGGTCTTAACCTCAATTAAACATTTCATAAGAGAATCAAGGGCATTTCCATCATTGTTCTTAAAGGGCATATAAATTTGTGTGTCATCAGCATAAAAATGGAAAGCAATTCCATATTTACAAACATCGACCCTAAAGGTAAATATATAACGAGAATAAAATAGGGCTGAGAATAGACCCTTGAGGAACCCCGCATATCAGTGGTACAATGATCCCTCCTCAAGACGGGAGATAAGAATCCCATGGTCTATTGTGTCGAATGCTGCACTAAGGTCTAAAAGCATAAGAACCACAGAGTGCCTTGAGCCCCTTGATAATAATATATCATTTAGTACTCTTAACAGTGCAGACTCGGTACTATGGTAGGCCTTAAAACCTTATTGAAAAACCTTATAAACAGCATTCTGATCCGAAAAGCTCTGCAATTGAGTTAGAACAATCTTCTCTAAGATCTTAGACAAAAAAAGGAAGTTTTGAAATAGGTCTAAAATTGGACAACACAGTTTTATCCAAATTTGCCTTTTTTTTGGGTTTGCTGCACAACAGCATTCAACAGTGTTTCAACGATAATGGCACCACACCAGAAACAAGGCTACCATTAATAATAGACAAAATACTAGGGCCAATAATTTCGAATACCATCTTAAAGAGCCTTGATGGAAAAATATTCAGTGGACAGTTAGTAGGTTTCATCCGACCTACAATCTCAGTCAATGTTGCGAGAGATACAGGCTCGAACTGAGTAAGTGCAGCAGAGCACACAGCAGGAACAAGAAAGTCACTATTGCAGTTAACAATCTCAGACCTACTGTAATTAACATGATCGTATCTATAAAAAAAAGTTTTAAAAGGTTTCACAAGCATTAAATGACTCATCAGTAAAAGCACTGACCCCTGGGTTAATCACAGAATTTATGGTACGAAGCAAAACACCAGGCTTATGATGATTATTAATAAAGTCAGTAAAATATTTCCTCTTTGCCTCCTTCACAGAACCCTGATAAGCGGAGAGAGACTCCTTATAAATCTCATATGACATCTGTAATTTATCCCTCTTCCAATGAGGTCACTCTACTTCTTACAGGGGCAACAGAATCTAAAATGGAAGAGGAAGAGTAATTGAATAAATTCAACAGCAACTCCACATCCAGGGGAAAACGGGTATTCTCCAAAGTTGTTGTAGAAGGAGCCCTGATGTACAAATGTTCAAAATGTTCAGCAGTAGTAGAGTCAAGTTTACAAACAAGCAGGATGAAACAGATGAATTACTTATTTCATGACTGAAAGCAATCTCAAAAATGACTGCTTTATGATCTGAGAATACCACATCATCCAGTAAAATGTTACAAACTGATAGACCATAAGACAGACATAAATATCATGTTATATATGTTTCTATATATATATAAATAAAAATCACATACAGTCATGGCCAAAAATATCGATACCCTTGCAATTCTGTCAGAAAATGCAACACTTCTCTCAGAAAATTGTTCCAATTGCAAATGTTTTGGTATTCACGTGTTTATTGCACTGCAACAACACAAAAAAAAAAAAAAACAGAAGAAAAGTCAAACTTGATAAAATTTCACACAGAACTCAAAAATGGACTGGACAAAATTATTGGCACCTTGTCAAAATTGTAAGAAATAATTGCTTTTAAAGCATGTGATGCTCCTGTAATTTGCATTTAGACACACCTGCGGCAAGTAACAGGTGTGGGCAATATAATAATCACACTTGCAACCAGTTAAAATGGAGAAAAGTTGACTCAACCTTTGTGTTGTGCGTCACACTGAGCATGGAGAAAAGAAAGTGTAAAGAGTTGTTTGTGGGTTTGAGAGAAAACATTGTGGAAAAACATGGACAATCTCAAGGCTACAAGTCCATCTCCAGAGATCGTAATGTTCCTGTGTCCACTGTGCGCAATATCATCAAGAGGTTTACAGCCCATGGCACTGTAGCTAACCTCCCTGGACATGGATGGAAGAGCAAAATTAATGAAAAACTACAACGAAGGATTGTTCGAATGGTGTATAAAGAACCCCGATTAACTTCCAAACAAATTCAAGCTGATCTGCAGACACAGGGTAAAACAGTGTCAGCTCACACTATCCGTCGCCATCTGAATGAAAAGGGACGCTATTGTAGGAGACCCAGGAGGACACCACTGCTGACACAAAGGCATAAAGCAAGACTGGAGTTTGCCAAAACTTATGTGACAAAACCACAATCCTTCTGGGAGAACGTACTGTGGACAGATGAGACAAAAGTAGAGCTTTTTGGTAAAGGACATCATGGCACCGTTTACAGAAAAAGAAATGAGGCCTTCAAAGAAAAGAACAGTCCCTACAGTCAAACATGGTGGAGGTTCAAAGATGTTTTGGGGTTGCTTTGGCTAGGCTTTGGGGTCTGGACACTGGCTACGCCACTCCAGGACCTTAATGTGCTTCTTGAGCCACTCCTTTATTGCCTTGGCCGTCTGTTTTGGGTCATTGTCATGCTGGAATACCCTTCCACGACCCATTTTAAATGCCCTGGCTGGCTTCAATGCCCCGTCCATCATCCCTTTGATGCAGTGCAGTTGTCCTGTCCCCTTAGCAGAAAAACACCCCCAAAGCATAATGTTTCCACCTCCATGTTTGATGGTGGGGATGGTGTTCTTGGGGTCATAGGCAGCATTCCTCCTCCTCAAAACACGGCGAGTTGAGTTGATGCCAAAGAGCTGGATTTTGGTCTCATCTGACCACAACACTTTCACCCAGTTCTCCTCTGAATCATTGGCAAACTTCAGACGGGCTGTACATGTGCTTTCTTGAGCAGGGGGACCTTGCGGGCGCTGCAGGAATTCAGTCCTTCACGGCGTAGTGTGTAACCAATTGTTTTCTTGGTGACTATGGTCCCAGCTGCCTTGAGATCATTGACAAGATCCTCCCGTGTAGTTCTGGGCTGATTCCTCACCGTTCTCATGACCACTGAAACGCCACGAGGTGAGATCTTGCATGGAGCCCCAGTCCGAGGAAGATTGACAGTTATTTTGTGTTTCTTTGCGAATAATCGCACCAACTGTTGTCACCTTCTCACCAAGCTGCTTGGCGATGGTCTTGTAGCCCATTCCAGCCTTGTGTAGGTCTACAATCTTGTCCCTGACATCCTTGGACAGGTCTTTGGTCTTGGCCATGGTGGAGAGTTTGGAATCTGATTGATTGATTGCTTCTGTGGACAGGTGTCTTTTATACAGGTAACAAGCTGAGCTCCTTACCTGTATAAAAGACACATGGGATCCAGAAATCTTGCTGATTGATAGGGGATCAAATTCTTATTTGACTCATTAAAATGCAAATCAATTTATAACTTTTTTTAAATGTGTTTTTCTGGATTTTTTTGTTGTTATTCTGTCTCTCACTGTTCAAATAAACCTACCAATAAAATTACAGACTGAACATTTGTTTTTCAGTGGGCAAACGTACAAAATCAGCAGGGGATCAAATCATTCTTTTCCCCAATGTATATGTGTGTGTGTGTGTATATATATATATATATATATATATATATATATATATATATATATATATATATATATATATATATATATATATATATATATATATATATATATATATATATATATATATATATATATATACACACATATATATACACACACACACACACATACATATACATATACATATACATACATACATATACACATATATAATTCAGCATCATTATACAGTGATGTGAAAAAGTGTTGGCTTCCTTCCTGATTTTTTTTTTTGCATGTTTGTCACACTTTAATGTTTCAGATCAAACAAATTTAAATATTAATCAAAGATAACACAAGTAAACACAACATGCAGTTTTTAAATGAAGTTTTTTATTATAAAGGGAAAACAAAATCCAAACCCACATGGCCCTGTGTGAAAAAGTAATTGCCCCCTAAATCTGATAACTGGTTGTGCAGCAATCAAGCATTTGCGATAACTGGCAATGAGTCTTTCACATCGCTGTGGAGGAATTTTGGCCCACTCTTCTTTGCAGAATTGTTTTAATTCAGCCACATTGGAGGGTTTTCGAGCATGAATGGACTGTTTAAGGTCATGCCATAGCATTTCAATTGGATTTAAGTCCAGACTTTGACTTGGCCACTCCAAAACCTTAATTTTGTTTTTCTTGAGACATTCAGAGGTGGACTTGCTGCTGTGTTTGGAATCATTGTCCTGCTGCATAACCCAAGTGCACTTGAGCTTGAGCTCACAAACTGATGGCCGGACATTCTACTTCAGGATTTTCTGATAGTGCGCAAAATTCATGGTTCCATCAATTATGGCAAGTCATCCAGGTTCTAAAGCTGCAAAGCAGCCTCAGAGCATCACACTACCACCACCATGTTTGACTGTTGGTATGATGTTCTTTTTATGAAATGCTGTGTTGGTTTTACGCCAGATGTAACGGGACACACACCTTCCAAAAAGTTCAACTTTTGTCACATCAGTCCACAAAATATTTGCCCAAAAGTCTCGAGGATAATCAAGATATTTTTTGGCAAATGTGAGACGAGCCTTTGTGCTCTTTTTGGTCAGCAATGGCTTTTGCCATGGAACTCTCCCATGGATGCTGTTTTTGCCCAGTCTCTTTCTTATTGTTGAATCATGAACACTGACCTTAATTGAGGCAAGTGAGGCCTGCAGTTCTTTAGATGTTGTTCTGGGTTCTTTTATGACCTCCTGGATGAGTCGTTGTGGTGCTCTTGGAGTAATTTTGGTAGGCTGGCCACTCCTGGGAAGGTTTACCACTGTTCCAAATTTTCTCCATTTGTGGATAATGGCTCTGACCATGGTTTGCTGGAGTCCCAAAGCCTTAGAAATGGCTTTATAACCCTTTCCAGACTGATACATGTAAACTATTTTGTTTCTCATCTGTTCTTGAATTTCCTTAGATCGTGGCATGATGTGTTGCTCTTTAAACATGCTTCACTTTGTCAGACAGGTTCTATTTAAGTGATTTCTTGATTCAACAGGTCTGGCAGTAATCAGGCCTGGGTTTGGCTAGTGAAATTTAACTCGGCTTTCTAAAATAATGTGGTTAATCACAGTTCTTTCATGATTTAACAGGAGGTGGCAAGCACTTTTTCACACAGGGCCATGTGGGTTTGGATTTTGTTTTCCCTTCATAATAAAAAACTTCATTTAAAAACTGCATGTTGTGTTTACTTGTGTTATCTTTGATTAATATTTAAATTAGTTTGATGATCTGAAACATTAAAGTGTGACAAACATGCAAAAAAGGTAAAAATCAGGAAGGGGGCCAACACTTTTTCAAACCACTGTATATAGTTAACACAGTTGCAATTATATTGTAAAATAAAAAATTAATGTGTGATGATAAATATAATATATATATATATATATATATATATATATATATATATATATATATATATATATATATATATATATATATATATATATATATATATATATATATATATATATATATATATATATATATATATAACAATTAAATTTTATTTTTGGCAGAATAGGTGCAATACTATAAACCTCTGTTCATAAAAATGTTGGAAATAATACAAAAGTGTAAATAAAGTAAACGTAGCGCATAAAGCATTCCCAAATGTGCGTTAAATTCACAGCACATTCAGAGATGATCTAATCTCTACACGATAAACCTTAAAAAAAAAAAAAAATGTCTTCATCTTTCTTCTGCAAATTTTCTTTTTCATGTGTTTTCAGGCTGAAATATGACTGGAACATTTTTTGACAGGCTTCGTGAGATTTAGCCACATTCTTTGACAGTGTCCAAATATCAGGATATTAAAAGCAATTGAGAATGACTTATAAAAATTTGCATGCGTTTTTATTTAACGGACTAGAACAAATACTTTATGTCATTACATGCCTCACAGAAGCCCGTTCCCACCGTAATTATTAACGCAGGGAAGAACTGACACGAGGAATCCTGGCAAAAAGGCCTTTATTCCACCATCACACATGAAAGCGGACATGCCAGAGAGACAATCAATGGAAACACTGTCAGATGGATTAACAACCAGTGTAACGTCTAAATACAACAAACCAGACTTTTGAAATCGAGCTTTGATCGTCTGTCAATTAAAAAGCCAAAGCGCTTTCAGGTCCAAGAAAACGTCGCTCCAAATATAAGATCAGATACAAGAGTAGCTTTCTGCTCGGAAACCAGGCTTGTGCAAAATTCAGAGCTGGAGAATTTGTTCCAGTACAATTCCCGTACAGTGTGAATTTGAATTGATCTGGTTACAACTTGCAGTACTGGATTCGAAATTGAAATTAGTAAGATGGGAAGTGGAATTTAAATTATATGAATTTTTAAATCTGACCATGATGTTGAGACTATGGCCATGTACAGTACACACTCGTAAGTTCCAACCGCATTTAAACGCGGTAGTGAATCCCCTATTTTATTGTTTCAAGCGTGAATTTGACAGAACTAACTCTCAAAACTTTAATATAACTCTCAAGCATTTAGCACCCGCTATTTTTAACCAATGTATTATTACAGTAACCAAAGTCTCGTTATGTTTGGAGATTTTAACTAAACCACCGTCAACAGAGCCATCGTATTTTGTTTATGTTTGGAAAGCTACTGCACAGAGCGCACTATTGAAGGGTTGTCATGTCCACTTATTATAAGTAATGTGTATTAAGTGTCTTTGGAGTTGTTGTATGGGCTCAGCTCAAAAAGCAAACCAAATTATGGATTTAATAAAGTAGGCAGGTTGTGATATTCTGGTAATGTGGCTTATTTAAAAAAATAACGTGTTTGGATTTGAGTTTATTATGGGTTTGTTCTTTATATGTTGTTTTTTCTAGCAAGATTTGGCAACACTAATGAGTCCAAATGCACCCTATGATTTCTTACACTGCACTTACAGAAACGACATTAACAACTATTTGTTCAGTTCGGCTCTGTACACGCTGCATATAATTTCTGTAAATGCAGTTGTCGCTACCTGAATTTTTCGGCACTCAATTTGGTTGTAGAATGTGGCTGTCAGTCCCGTAAATGACTGAACTGTGCATAGAGAACAGGATTAAGCACTAAAGGGTGAACTGACAGCCGGATTTGACTGCAGTGTTTTCGTGGCCTTTTTGTGGTCGTATATGAGTGGACGGCCAGTTTGGAGAAGTCTGACCACCTGACATCTGCCTGACAGGAAGTCCAGAGTCCGGCTGCTCAGGGAGCAGTTCAGGACAACAGCCTGGAGTTGTGTGTCAAACTATGGAGCTGAATGCTGAGCCGTTGTCCACAAACAAACCGCATTCTCACACATGTGTCCAGATGAGAGAGAGCAGTGCAGAATGAAGACTGACGTCATCACGATGACACTGCTCTTAAATCATCTGTTTGTTTCTCTTTGCATATGTTTCCATTCAGAACTGAATTGAGAAAGCTTTTTAAATTACAGTTCAGTTCCTGAATTTGAATTAAGGCAAACTGGATGCAGAATTGCAATTTGAATATGAATCTAACACGATAGAATTAAAAGAAATTCACTGGAATTTAAACCAAAAATACAATCTTTGAATATAGGCTGAATATAGAATATACAAACAAACAAACAAGCAAATAAATAAGTAAATAGAAAGCAAAAAAGAAAGAAAGAAATAAAAAGAAAAAGAACGATGGAATTAAAAAAAAAAAAAAAAAAGTAGTAATTGAGACTTTTTAAATCTCACAATTTGGATTTTATTTCCCCCCCCCTCACAATTTTCGGAATTCTGTCACAGAATACAAAAAAAAAAAAAAAAAAAAAAAGCAATTGCAACTTTCTCTCAATTCTGACTTTTTTTCTTGCAATTGTGAACTTATATCTTACAAATCTGCTTCTTATCTCGCAAGTCTAAGTTTATATCAGTTATAAAAATATAATATAATATCACGAAAAAAGACAGAATTGTGAGATAAAAACTTGCAAATTTTTTTTTATTTATTTGTTTGTTTATTTTCCTGTCAGAAACAGGCTTCCATAAGAGGAAAACTTCAAATAATCAATTTTTACTGAAGAAAAAAAATAAAAAAGTGTTTTGTCACACTTTTAGAGAATTTAGTGTTTTCTTGCACTGCAGTACATGGCAGCACTAAATACAGGGGAACACTATAAGCATATCTCTGGTTGCAACCAAGTCCCTTTTGAGGAAAGTCACTTGGTGGCCAATTAATTTAGAAAGCGAGACTTATTCTGGCATATTGCGTGTTGCACTTTCTCCCATTCATAGTAATATGAGTGCACCGTCTTGGCATTTGTGAAGACTCTGATGCAACACTACACACAAGTATTGCACTGCATGTTGCTCTACCAACAAAAACGACTTTGCAGATCATCAATCTGTCCTCCAGGAAATCACTAGAGCTTATGGGATGAAGCATACATTGATCAAAACCCAAGACGAATCAACTACAACCACGGGACCGTCTGTATCTGCAAGTGAGATTTTCTTGCATGCAAAAATAAATAAATAAAACTAATATCCACAGAACTCTGACCTTCCTCATCAACCAAGCCTGTAATGCAGCTAACAGAGTTTCTTCTGGTAAAAGTCAGTGCTCATTTATATCACGGTTTTGGAAAATGGTCTTGCTAGCGGTAGTTCTGGGCTTTAGGGTGTTGAAAGCGGATATACCATGTTTCAGGTGGTTTCAGCATGCCTAACATCGAATATCAGCCAGTATTTGCTCAATCTGCGATTCAAATCAATTTTCTCAGTGCCAGCTGCTGAAAAGCTCTCGAACGACAGGCTAATCCTGCCCGAGAACACTGGATAATCTTTCTTCTGCATTTCACATTACTTTTTTAAACAACAGTAGGGATTGAAATGACCCTTTTGCAACAAAGCCGTTGAAAAAGCTCCTGGTCTGTGTTATAAAGTGCCATAATGGAGTGACAGAGCAGGAAAATGTGTGCAGGACCTGGCAAAAGCATCCAGAGGTCTCTGGCTGAGAGAGCAGGTGTAAGGAAAGACGCATCGGTTGCTGGTAACTAGGGGATAAAACAAGCGCTACTGGTCCCGCAAGACTAATTAGACCCGGGCTGCTTTCAATACAGTACAGTCAAATCACATCCAGCTCATACCTGCAGATGGGCCGTAAAGTGTGTTAGCTAACCATGTAATACTTTCCTGTTTTCTCCAATAATGCTTGCCAAAATTCACCATTCACCATTGTGGATGGTTGAGGTATCATTCATGTAGCACACATGGTGTGTGACGAGTTACAAGCCAGTTTAAAACAAGCCGGTAGTGTTCAAATCACTAATCATAATACAGAGTCCAAACCAGACACGATACTGAGCTAAAAAGCTAAAGCAGGGATATCAACCAAGGCTATTATTGTTAACTAGAACTATTAAAAAACATTTTTGTTCACATATATATATATATATATATATATATATATATATATATATACATATATATATATATATATATATATATATATATTTTTTTTTTTAACTGCATGAATAGCAATATTTTTTTTATAATTCAAGTTTTTATTGTTTTCATCCTGTTCATGACAATAGCAATATTAAAATAAATGTTATCTGGGATAAATAAAGTATAAATAAATCTGTAGAGCCATTTACTGATAAAAGGATGCTCTTAAATTGCGAGAGAAAAAATATTATAAAAATTTTATAAAATAAATATTTGTATAAAAATAGAACATTAAAAAGCTGTTACCCATACATTTTCTTTCAACTGGTTGGTAAGATTTATAAATGTTTTTTTTGTTTGTTTTTTTGAAGGTTTCACCCAGGCTGCATTTATTTGATCAAAAACACAGTAAAACAGTAATATTGTAAAGTATTATTACGATTCAAAATAACTGCTTTCTATTTTCACATATTGTCAAATGTGATTTATTTCTGATCAAAGCTGAATTTTCAGCATCATTACTCCAGTCTTCAGCGCCACATGATCCTTCAGAAATCATTCTAATATACTGATTTGCTGCTCAAAAAACATTTCTTCATATTTTTGTGGAAACGGCGATAAGTTTTATTTTTCAGGATTCTATGACGAATAGAAAGTTCAAACAAACAGCATGTTTTTGAAATAGAAGCTATTTGTAATGTTCTAAGTACCTTAAAGTCATATTTGATCAATTTAATGCATCATTGCTGAATAAAAGTATTAATTTCTTTAGGGGAAAAAAAAAGAAAAAAGAAAAAAACTGATCCCAAACATTTGAAGAGTAGTGCACTTAATTAACTGCATGTGATAAATCCTGATGTAAAGTGAGATTCTGTCCTTAATTGCTGAAACATACATGTTGATTGTTTGTTCTAGTCTTCTGATTTACTTTAGGGCCACTGTACATGAGGTATTAACCGAACTGAGGAATGAAGGTGAGTAAATTTCCATTTTTGAGTGGAATTTCCCTGCAAATGTGGACAGATTAATTACTTTTCCTTGGAAACCTGTTGCATCACACCTATAGTGAGGAAGTCATTTTTTGTTGTTGTTCCCTTGACATCATATTTTATGTGCAATCCCTTGCATATTATACATAAATCTGGGCTTCACATTATATCAGATACTTTCATATTTCTTAAGCCGTACATAAATGAATCCCTCCCATCCACGTCACCTCGACCAACGCCAAACCTCCGGCGCCACGGACCTTCTCGACGGCTGCAGAACGGCTTTTAAAGGACAAAGTGTCCCTGGTGTTCCTCTAAGGGTGGACGGACAGGGCCATAAACCTGCCTGCAGAGTTGATCTTGGCATCACAGAGGTAAGTATCACTGAACTAAACCTGCAGCTAAAAATCATTAACGAAACAGCACAAAACACTGCGTTTTGAAGAGTCATTGAGTTTAAGATGCATTATGGATCAGATCAATGGATCCAAATTGGTCCAAAAGGGAGTTGTTTCAAATACACAGGCAGTGTAACGTTACCTATCTTTTGGTTAAATTTTAAGGCAATAACATATGGAAGCCTAACTGCGACTTTTTAATATGAGAAAAGAGTCAGAATTGCAAGATATAAACTCAGAACTCTGCACTAACTGCACTTCCTTAAATTCAAATGTGAGTTTTGAATTCTGCTTCCTGTTTGTTAGCTCAAATTCAAAACCAGAAACGGAACTGGAATTTAAAACGCATTCTAAATTCAGTTCTGAATGGTGCACAATCCTGTGGGACAATTAAAAAGCTTTTAATTTGAGTTCAGTTGGGACGCTGCTTTTGAAGGCAGTATGGCAGTATGGCAGCAGTCAGCGAGGCTAATCAACAGGTTTTGAAACGCAGCCATTGAGCGGTTACCAAAATCAAGTGGAAAATACATTTCTAGTTCTTCAAAGGTCATACTGTTCATTGAATGAAAGTGCAGGAAATTATTCATCTGCTCTTTTAATGAACAACACATCCTAGGAGCATCATTTCTTTCCATATTTCAAACATCTGTTAATTGTTAGGGGAAGTGGTCATCTGGCCTCAGACATGAAGTGTAAGAGGATCCAACGGCAAACGCCAAAGAACACGCACCCAGACATTCAGTCCTCAACCTAGAAAGCTCCTGTATGCTTCCAAACTGAAACAAAAGCACTTGATGTCGCTGGCGTGACCCAGCATTCAGTCATTTCTTGACTTCTACTAGAAGCAGTGGCAAAAAACAAAAACAATCATTTTCAATGTTTTCCGGTTCTGTGCTGGAGTGAAAAGTTCAATGGTGAAGCCCTGCTGTTGTCATGATCATCCTGATCCATAGTGGCAGAAAGAACAGCATGATCAGACATACGTCACTAAACTGGTCTTCATCAAGCGGTCAAATTTCCAAAACAGAGGCTCACTAAGCACAAAATGTGAGAAATAAACTGGTTTTGGCAAGTTTTTACTGGCCAGCTGGCCCGACATTTTGGAAACTGCAACATAATTCATCACTTCATATTCAATACATGGGTCAAAAAAAACTAATTTACTGCCTTTTTAAATCTTTGCCACTCTCTTAAAAATAAGTTGTTAATCATTTAAAATATAATTACATCTAATATGACCACTTTTCTTTTATACATTTTAATAAGTACAGGTCATAAGTATGCCGTTTCATTTTTACGTAAATATATCTCTTACGCCGAATGAAGATGAACATTAACTCTTAATTTAATTTTGAAATTTTATTTTGATTAAAAGTTAATTTTAAATATTAATGTAGACACATTATTTGCATTTAATGTGCTTTCTATGTGTATAAAATCACTTTTGTAAATTTGATTTGATTGCAAAACAAAAACACATTTAAGGAAATGTTGCAAAATACTGTGAAATTGTCTCAGTTCATCCGTCTTTTGTGTGATACGTTACCGAGCTTTTGTACCGAACTGATGTAGTTTACACTATCGTTCAAAGGTACAGTAATTTTTAAAAAATAAATTACTTTTATTCAGCAAGGATGCATTAAATTGATCAAAAGTGACAGTATAAACATTTAAAAATGTCAAAAGATTTCAATTTCAAATAAGTGCTTTTTTTTAAAACTGTTTCAACAAAAACAAAGCAGCACAACTGTTTTAAACACTGTTTATCATAAATGTCTCTTAACCAGCAAATCAGCATATTAGAATGATGAAGGATCATGTGACACTGAAGTCTGGAGTAATGATGCTGATGGAATAAATTACATGTTTGAATATATTGAAGTAGAAAGTAGTTATTTTTAATTGTAATTATATTTCACAATATTACTGATTTTACTGGATTTTTTTACCAAAGAAATGCAGCCTTGGTGAGAATAAGAGACTTTCAAAAACATCAAAAAGTCTGAAGTATAGTGCATTTCAAACAGTGGCTACCTTCAAAGGACCATTTTTTTGCTTTCGGTTTTCATCCCAGTTTCTACATAACTTTGATTTCATCCAAAATTTTCTTTGGGATCATCTAGTTATGACTAATGTTTTCTGCAATCTACACTTATTGAAAGCCATACAGTATACAGTAGGATGAGAAAAGTGTTATGTTTGGATTCCACTTTTCTTTCCACAAAGTTAGATCTCAAAGAGCAACTTTCCATTTTAAACGACAGACGCTTGTGTTAAAAACCATCAGTTTCAAAGCGAGCAGGGAAAAATAATTACAGGACTAAGTGGGCAAAGTGTGGAAAACATAATCATCGTGATGTATGAGAAACACATTTGTATAATTCAGACATTAGAATTAAACAGCCAAAGGTTTGAGGTCTGTGATGAGTCTGGCTTTATTTAGCTATACTGTGGGGAGAAAACCATTCCCAGAAGTGTGCCGAAAGTGAACCGTGAACTTTTTTTTAAGGACAGTCTCTGATTCATTAAATAAAGTAAATAAGAAAACAGTGTCCTTTACGTTGAAGGTTTGGATTTTATCATTCAGACAGCTTGGCAAATGTGTGTGTACAGTAAATGTGTTACTGTGTGTTTCTTACCGCCCAGGTCTTGCTCAGTCTAAAGATAGGAGCACTTTGCAATGCTGACACCACCGACACCATAGAATGAAGGTTATTCAGCTCTAGAAGTTTCTGCAGACATAGAAAGCAATGATGAATTGATATACAGTTCAGAAAACTCAATGCACAAACCACAAAAGTGTGTTTAAAGCACAGGAGGGAGTCAACACTGCAAAAAAAAAAAAAAAAAAAGATTTCTTCCTCAGTATTTCATCTGGTTTTCCAGAACAAATATCTAAACATTCCTAAATCATCATAAATCACTTAAAGTGCATTATTTGTGGATAATTTTGGCAAAAACCGTGAGATGCATGACCTCAGATCAATGAGACCTATGAAATATAAATATTTCGGGAAAGTTGTTACACCCTGTGTAAGCAAAGGAACCAGAAGGGTTAAGATATAAAAAAAAAATAACCAAGTTTATGCTTAATATAAGAGAGAACAAAAACTGCCAGTAAGGTCAGAAAAATGAACTTAATTAAAAGGGAAACAAGTTTACTTTTCTAACCCCTTTGGCAGATATTTTTTTCTGGTTTTATGCAAAAAGTCACTTAATGTTTAATGTTAATGTTTAGATACTTGTAATTGAAAACAAGACAAAAATACAGAAGAAAACAATTGTTTGCAATGAAAAAGAACATTTATATGGCAATCACTTCCATTTTACTGGTTGCATTTGATCATGTTTTGCTATTAAACGTATGCAATGAAAATTTCTTCATAAAGGTTCTGGTTTGCAATTTGTGAAAACGCACTTCTAACGAAGCAGACATGTACTACTGTCTGTTTGTTAGGTTAGATGATGTCACAGCTACCGCCCACACTTAAAACTCCCTTTACTGCTCTCCGATTGGACAGCGTCCACTAAAAGACAGTGACCTTCAGTAAGATACGGACCTGCTTTCATCATTACTCCCACAATGAAGACCCAACAAACTCTAGAATGATGGAAAACTGCTTTGTGCTCGCTTCAGCAAATTTGGCACGCCCGGATCGACTCCATGACACATGATGACTGCAATCTGAGGGTTTATTTTTTTTTTTTTCAGCTTTTGTTCTGTCAGAAAGTGTTCCTCTGAGATTTAGTCATGAGATTTCTGAAGGATGATATTCCAGCCGCTTCACTGACGTGGCTTGTTTTGATGAGTTTACTGAGATGAAGACAGTACAGCGAAGGGCTCTTCAACTGCTGTCTTCATCCAGATGAAGGGTGGGCAAACATTTGTCAGAGTAATTATCAAGTTGAAGATGAAAAACAAAACAAGACTCTTCATACTGTGTTAAACGGCATTAAAAGTGAAGCGTGCAATTTCTGTGCCACTTGCATGTTTCCAAAAATAATAACAATATTTTAGTACTGGCATATTAAACTGTGATAAAAATAAATAACTTTGAGAAAATTGCAAATCGCCTTTGAAGGAATAGTTCACCCAGAAATGACAGTTTGTTGATTTTTTTTTTTTTTATCATCTACAAGTAATCCACACTACTCCAGGCCATCAATTAATGTCTTGTCAAGAGAAAAGCTGCATGTTTGAAAGAAACAAATCCATTACCATCAAACCATCACTTCTGGCCAAAATACAGGTCCATAATCCATAACAACACTTCCTCCAGTGAAAAAGTTAATCTCCTGTTGTCTCTCACATCAAAATCAACACCCATATTTGTTTAGAGTTGTTTTGGCTTGTAAACGGTGCTTGATCTGTGCAGATTTCTCTCCTGATTCAGACCAGATGACTTTTTCACTGGAGAAAGCAGTATTATAGATAGAGGATTTGTTTCTTACACAAACAAACAGGTTTTGGCTTCACAAGACATTAACTGATGGACTGGAGTGGTGTGGATTACTTGTGGATTATTGTGATGTTTTTATCAGCTGTTTGGACTCTCATTCTGATGGCACCCATTCACTGCAGAGCATCCATTGCTGAGCAAGTGATGTGATGCTACATTTCTCCAAATCTGTTCCCATGAAGAAACACAGTCATCACCATCTTGGATGGCCTGAAGTTGAATAAAATCAGCAAATTTTCATTTTTGGGTGAACTATTCATTTAAGCTGCGGTAGAAAAAAGTACTGTAGCATTGAGAAAATTGCAAACACCATCTTTAATATGAATATATACTAAGATTTAGTGCAACCGTTTCAGTTTACAAATCAGGAAAACGAGAAAGAACATTTCAATAGTTGCAGGTAATTTCTGTGGAACTATTTCTAGAAAAGATTTATAAGTGTTAGGATCTAAATCAGTCAGAGAGGCGTATAAAAGTGACTGTTGCTCATTCATTAGCCCCGATGTAGCGTTTCTATAACATGATTAAAGGTTTCCAAACCATATAGATGTGATAAATAAAAATTAACAGCACTAAATCAAAAAAAAAAGTTCATTATAAACATTCTATATATTGTAAATTTCAGCTCTGGCTTGACTTCATTAAGCTCTTCGTGTAAAGTAATGGAAATTTGATGGAAAACCGATGCAGGCTTATATAATAAAACTAAATAATGCTTTGTTAATCGTTTAGTGTGCCAATTGACCTCATTTCAAAGCAGATCCCTCTCTAGTGCACACTAATGAGATGAACCGTCAAAGTTGGACAGACTAACACACATCCAGCTTTATTCTAGCACGATATATAGCTGGAGCGATTCAACATCATTAGTGTAACATTTCCACAGTATATCTAAACCAGACTCACTGTAGAAGCTCTGATTGCTCTTCAGATCTCTTCCAAATCATGGTGATCTGCCTACATAGACAGCATTTTAAGGCATCATAGACAGAAATGCTGTTTTCAAAGACACCTAGTTATGGACCAATTCTAAGGTTGCACTGCATGATGGGAAATGTAGTTGCTGCACAAATGACTGAAGAGATTCAAAGAATATTCTTGTGAATAAACCGGTCTCATTGACATCGTTTATTACATCAAGCACGTAACACTACCATACTGTATGTACAGAATGATGGTGGATTAGCGATCTTTTATGTCTCTTATCGATGCAATAAGATTATGATTGTGTAAACAGCTGTTCGTTAATGTACCTTTGCAATCTTGATGAAGTGGCTCAGGATCTCGGCACGGATCTTCAGGGTTTGAGCGGTCAGGATTTCCCGTACCAACCAGAAGCTCACCTGAAGAGATGAGAAAAGTTTCAAAACTTGTGCAAAAGACGACTCGTTTTTAATAAATACAGCTGAAAACAATGAACATGCCATATGATAAAATGTTTGTGGTGCTGGATTGTACAGAATTTTCCACTATGATGCCAATATGCATTAAAATACTGGACTTCAGAGAGGTTTTCAGCATGACTTTCAAGGTGTTTTGGACAGCATATGTGTGTTATGATGGAAATTCCAAATAATTGGCAAATAAATAAATAAATAGAAATTTGAAGTAAATAAATAAATAATTTGAGGGAAATAAATATGTAATGTTTATTTTTTTATATTTATAAACAAACGATAAATAAATGAATGATCAAAACCAGAATATAAGAAAGCAGACTGAAAAAGAACGAAAGAGAAAAGCAGAGGTCAGCTGAGGTCACGTCACAGGACAGCAATAAGTCAAGTTTTCATCTGCGGTTGACTTTTTTCACTAAAGGGAAACTCAACTGGAGTCAAATCATATCTTGTGGAAAAACCATTTCTGATAGACAAAAACAAAAATGCTGGAAATGAGATGGAGGAAAAGTGTTGTTATGTAATGACTGAAAAATGAGACACTCCGCTCTGATTATAATTGTACGGCAAACACAGAACACAGACTTCACTTGGCAGAGACTCCAACGTAAGCGGATGCCAAATAAAAAAAAGGAAGAAAATAACAAAATTAGAAAGCAGATGAAGCCTGAGTGATTCGGACCGTAGTAAACAGTTTAAGATTTCAGCCTCAGGGAACTATTGAAACATACGGGAGTCAGGTAACAAATCTCAACAATTTCCTCAAAAGCAGCCTCGATTATATTTCACGCAAGGGGAATCAAACTCAAGAAACTATTTAATGTCTGACAAATAGTTTGAAAGAAATTGGCACTGTTGTACAAAGCAGGAACGCGAGTCATTGCAGGTACACTATAAAAAAATATTGCAAGTTGTAAATGAAAAAGATTATTTGAATATGGTTTTACAAGAAAATACTTTCGACTTAAAATGTCCTCGTTTAATTCAGCGGGTTACTTGCAGTTTCTTTGTATTTATTTGTGAAATTTACTAGCAATTTCTGAGTGAAAATTGTTGTAAATCCTGTTTTTGTAACATTTTTGAAAATCCTACATTAAAATGTGTACTAACTGCAACAGGATTGGAATCTTCTTAGACAATTTAAAAAATAAATAAAAACTGCAGAGACATCTAAGACTAAGTCCACTTTCAAGTCTTTGAACTCAAAAACAAGTCTTCCTCTGGTCTTTTGTTGCTTTAGCGGAAAAAATATAGGCTAAAACCAGTCGATTTGTTCACAACCAGCAAACGGGTGCAAAACTCCCTGAGGAACAGTAAATATATCTGTAAACTAAGAATATATGGACTGAACCGTCCAAGTAAATGATGTCTTTTCCATCGACCCTCAGGAAGTCAAAGCTTCCACAACATGATGGAGAAAAAGGGCACATAGTTTAACCGTAAATTTGGCCCCTGACTTTCCTCCTTAAAAGTAGGGGTGTGCCATATCATATAGTCCACGATAATACCGGTATCATTTTTTTACATGATAAAAAAAAAGGAAAAAAAAAAAAAAAGTGTCATATCGTGATATCAATGATATAGCGATGCAATGACGTATTTACTAGGGATGCACCGAAATAAGCAAAAAGACCTAATAAATTGTACCGAACAATGACGTGATGCAATCAAATAGAGGCGCGCACTAATGCAGCAAACATGACGGCAGTGTGGAAGCATTTAAAACGCAAAGATCATTACAAGCACCGACAGTGAGAGACCGTTTAGTACTGCATCGCATGTCTCCGATGAGAAGAGGAAGGGGTGGTTGTTGTTGGTTTCTGTATGATGATTAAAATTGCAAAATGGCCTCAAACAATTAAATGCACTGCAGAACGTTATGTTTTCTGATACACGCATGCATTGCATGTGTTCAAGCGACAGTGTCTCATTAGCCAGGCTTCAAAGTCCAAACCACGAGGAAAATCTGCGCTGAAACTGTTACTCATCAGCTGCTCAGTAACACTTTTATGATTTTTACAAGGCATGTCACAATGTGATACGTGTATCTTCCCAAATTAGTAATGAGAATAATTTATAAATCTGCTGCTGTCAACAAAAAGAAGCACTGAGGACTTCCTGCGGGTTTCCGTCGAAATAAAAGCTCCATCAACATTCATAAGTGTTAGTATTGAACTATTGTTACTATTGTTCTGTTAAAAAAAAAATTAAAGACAGTAATAATGATAATAATTACAACAGCTCTATAAATACATTTATTATAACGTTCACACAGTGTTCAAATGGGGATCTGTAATAGTTTCTAATGTTTTAGAAGAATCCCCTTCTGCTCAGCAAGCCTGCATTTATTTGCATGAAGGGGGTCTCAAAAATGGCCACAAAATATTATTTTACTAACTCATTAATTTTAAGTTAAATTGTGCTTTGTTTGGTATAATGTCTGCTAGAATGTTAAAAAATGTTCAGTGTTAAATAAGTATTTTTAAATTGTTGTTTTATATTAGTGTACAATGTTTAAAAATAATAATTTATTCCATGTAGTGTCCATTTCATTCATTTAACATTTAATATTGGAGGCATCCAAGTTATTTGACACATTTGATCATTCTTTTTAAAAAAAGCAACACAATAGTTACTTTCCCTGGTAATTGGTCACTTTTATAATGATGCAACTCAGTTATTTGCGACAAGTAACTAGTAACTAATTACTTTTTTAAAGTAACTTGCCCAACACTGGTCACTAATATTGCACTATAATGCTGCTTCTGCCACCTTATGCTGATAAATTTACACTTCGAATTAGGAAGTCTGTCATCAATGACAGTAGCTCATTGGAAAAGGCCCTTCATTGTTTTTGCACCAATAAACGCTGCTGCCTGCCAGCTGCAATCACCAATAAAACGCTGTTCCATATTTTTTTGTCGTCATAAATATCATTATCACAAATATTCTTGAAATATGGTGATATGATTTTGAGGCTATATCGCCCACCCCTACTTGTTACATTATATACCAATGGTGACAGTTCAAATGCAGGGAAAAAAGCACCTTTTTTTCCCCCCAAAGTTGGCATGTCTGTAATTCAAGAAGTATCACATGTATCTAAATACACTTTTGGATCTTTCTTTTGCAGTCTTAATTTTTAAGACCCTATGGTTCAATTCCAGAGATATCTGAATCTCAATGTGGCTCCATTAGTAAAGAATTACATTGCACACGTAAATATTTGTAGTGAAACTGAGTGACTATTGGGTCATTCTGTGTCAGATCATCCAAATTTAAGAAACATTCTTGCTAAAATCATCTGATTTTGTTAATATTTTATCTCAAGAAAGACATACATAAATAGTGATGAAAGCCAAAGTATTAAAGTACATATTTTGCAGAGAAGCGTCAAAATGATAATTTTCACCTGAGATCTGGAAACAAATATAGACAGGAAAATAATGACTTCAGAAAGATGATAGCATCATTATTTCTTTACAAATTGATTGGCAGGCCTGTTAGTAAAATCTGTTGATTTTACCAATCTTTGCTGCATTATACACTGATAGTGACAGTTCAAAAGTTTTTGAACTGTCCCCCCCCCCCCCCCAAAAGATGGCATACCTTTAAATGTATCTTAACATCTTTTGGAATTGGTTCTTGACAAACTTTTCTTTTGGTATCTCAATTTGTTAAGACCATACATGGTTCAGTTCCACAGATATTAGAATCTTAATGTGGCTCCATGAGTAAAATGTGCAAAAAAATTCAAAACAAATTCAAAAAAAAGATGCCAGAAAAATGCGTTCATTGGCTTATTTAATGTCATCCCCTCATTAATTAATCATTTTAAAGAGAATAAATTGCACTGGTTATCCTGAGAAAACATTGTGCAAATCCTGACAAAATTTCCAAACTACTCCTCCTTCGTTTTATAAATGTTAACAGACACTTCAGTGTCATCTTTATTAAGATAAACACACAACGCTCGAGTCACAGTCACTGAGTTATGATCTAAAGAAAATGAGCTTCAAAAATGTAGGCCAAAAAGTCAAGTTTTCCAGGGAACGGGACAGGCATATCATAGCACGGCAGCTGTGTTAGCTTAAAATATATGAACGCCGCTTTGCTAGCTAGACCATGTGCAGTGATGTCATAGCCTATAGCTCATTATCAAATCATTTACACATTATAAGAGCTCTGGTTGGTATAGAAACTCGTGCAGAAACGGGGCGCAGCACTTACATTTCTTGGCTCAGAGATGATGGGTCTTTTTCCAAAGTGGCTGTAAAGTGGGTTTTACCAAAGCGTAGAGCTGCGACCCCCTTCATGAAAGAGGGTGAGCTCATCTGGTTCATTCCTACCCATAATGCCTTCAAAACGGCTCTGAAAGCTTCTGTTCCCGCTCCATAAATAATGAACTGGCAAAGAGCACTACTATGTTTTGAGGGGCGAAGTTTCTGCTCAGTTGCCATGATGATGAAGCACAATGTTTCCATGTACAGTTCCAGCTCACCTGATTTCACTAAAAATATAGAGCTGATTTATTACATGGACAAACTCGATATTTAGTAGGGTTCTTGAGTGGGGCTGCAGGACTTTTCTGTTAAAAATGTGATTGCAATTTAAAAGATGACTTAAAAAAAAAGGCTGCACAATTTGGTCAAAATTAAATAATAATAATAATAATAATAATAATAATAATAATAATGGTTGTTATTATTATTGGTACTATAAAATAAAATGACAATAATTTGATTTTAACATTACATAACATAAAACGTGATCATGATTTAAAATGCCATTCCAAAAAAAAAAAAAAAAGAAAAGAAAAGTGTCCTTGCAGGGCTGCAAAATTTGCCCAAAATGTTGTGATTACACATCAGTATGGACACAACAACAACAACAATAATAATAATAATAGTTATTTATTTCTACGTAATAAAAAAAATTACTAAAAAAAACAATTGTAACATTTCACTGTAAAATAAAAACATAATATTAAAGAAATAAAATAAAGATTTGAACAATGTTTGTTTGAATTTGTGTTTGTTTGCGAATTCAAATTGGCCAATATCTATATCTATATCTATATATTTATCATATATCTATAGCTATATATAGATATATACACATATATACACACTGAGCACAAAACCAAGCTTCTGCTGGCCATTCCAGTCCTCTGACCTGAACCCTGTAGAACATGAGTGAACTGAAGAGAAGCACCACCAACATGGAGCTGGGAATCTAAAGGGTCTGGAGTGATTCTGGATGAAGGAATGGTCTCTGATCTCTTGTCAGGTGTTCTCTAACCTCATCAGGCATTATAGGAGAACATTTAGAGCTGTTAAACTGGCAAATGGAGGTTTCAAAAAGTATTGAATAAAAGGGTGCCATTAATTGTGGCCAATGTGTATTAGAGAAAAACATTTATTTCATAATGATATTTCCTCCATTTTAAATTCTTATTATCCAATGAAAGGTTAGATTTTTGTGAATTTTTTTAATTAAAAAAATCAAAAGGATTAACGATGCAGATTAATTTTCACAGCCTTCTTTGATCAGATTTACCAAGGGTGCCAATATTTTTGGGCATGGCTGTGTACACATACACACACAAACCTTCCTGTTGTTGATTTTTTCTTCATTTTTTTGCATATTTGTCACACTTGAATGATTCAGATCAAAATAATTTTAATATTACACAAAAAGATAACCCGAGTAAATACAAATTGCAGTTTTGAAATAATAATTTAATTTACCCTTTGCACCAACAACTGCAATCAAGTGTTTTTTGATAACTAGTAAGGAGTCTTTCACATCGCTGTGGATGAATTTTGGCCCACTCTTCTTTGCAGAATTGTTTTAATTCAGCCACATTGGAGGGTTTTCGAGCATGAATGGACCGTTTAAGGTCATGCCCAGCATCTCAATCGGATTAAAGTCCAGATTTTGACTTGGCCACTCCAAAACCTTACTTTTGTTTTTCTTGAGCCATTCAGAGGTGAACCTGCTGGTGTGTTGGGAATCATTGTCCTGCTGCATAACCCAAGTGCACTTGAGCTTGAGGTCAAAAACTGACGGCCGGATATTCTCCTTCAGGATTCATGGTTCCATCAATTATGGCAAGTCGTCCAGGTTCTGAAGCTGCAAAGCAGCCTCAGAGCATCACACTACCACCACCATGTTTGACTGTTGGTATGATGTTCTTTTTATGAAATGCTGTGTTGGTTTTATGCCAGATGTAACGGGACACACACCTTCCAAAAAGTTCAACTGTTGTCTCATCAGTCCACAAAATACGTCTTTGGGATAATCAAGATATTTTTGGCAAATGTGAGACGAGCCTTTGGGTTCTTTTTGGTCAGTCCCTTTCTTATTGTTGAATCATGAACACTGACCTTAATTGAGGCAAGTGAGGCCTGCAGTTCTTTAGATGTTGTTCTGGGTTCTTTTATGACCTCCTGGACGAGTCGTCGGTGCGCTCTTGGAGTAATTTTGGTAGGCCGGCCACTCCGGGAAGGTTCACCACTGTTACAAGTTTTCTCCATTTGTGGATAATGTCTCTGACCGTGGTTCGCTGGAGTCCCAAAGCCTTAGAAATGGCTTTATAACCTTTTCCAGACTGATACATGTCAGCTATTTTGTTTCTCATCTGTTTATGAATTTCTTTAGATCGCAGCATGATGTGTTGCTCTTCAAGCATGCTTCACTTTGTCAGACAGGTTCTATTTAAGTGATTTCTTGATTCAACAGGTCTGGCAGTAATCAGGCCTGGGTTTGGCTACTGAAATTTAACTCAGATTTCTAAAATAATGTGGTTAATCAGCAATTAATGTTTCACGTAGGGCCAGGCAGGTTTGGACAGCTTTTTTCCCTTAATAAATGAAATCATCACCTTTTCACGGCACTGTATGTATATGTATATACGTATATATATTAATAAAAATATTTAAAAAAAAAATAAATATTACAATTGTTATTGTTGTAATTTCTCAGTAACATACAAAATAATTATATTTAAGAAAAAATATTAATAATAATACAATGATTAATAAAATCAATAAATCATGAGCTGCTTGCATGTAAATGAACATGTGCATCACTCTGAAACATGCAGTGCATACATTTATTAACTGTAATTAAATCACAGCCTTTGTGATTTAAGTCATATTAAGCCAAATCACAATTTCAGTTTTATTTCTATTCATTGTGCTGCCTTGCTTCAGCATGCAAAACTCATCACCCTGATGACACTAATGATAAGCCAATGTGTAACATTAGAGTTAGGGATTTGTTTAAATCACTACCTAACATGAGCAACAGTAATGGTGATACTTGACTTATCACTAAAACTGCGCACTCTCTAGTCTTTACAAGAATTATCGGGCTTGGGGTTGGTAGTAACAGTACATCAAACGAAAGGCATCGTTTAAAGCGAGACACACTCTTGGGTGGCCAAGAAATGTGTCTCAAAGCCGCTCCATCTTTCCGAAGGTCTGGAAGCCAGCTCATCGTGTTCGGCTTAATGATGTCATAAAACCAATGCCATCGACAGCCAAGATAGAAGGAATTCTGTGAGACTGACTTCGAGGTGAGTTGCACACACTAAGACCGTTGCAAACGGAAAATGTGCAGCGGGGAACTTGATGCTTTTATGTAATTTCCACACACTCCTGGCTAAACTAGAACAAATCGTCTCATTAAACATGTGCCATAAATGTAAATGTGGGTCATCTACTGTCTACTTTGCACTTTTATAGCACTTTCACAAAATCGTGAATATAAAAAATTGGGACACACCAGTTAATCTAATAAGGTTTCGGATTTAATGAGACAGATTTAAAATCAAATTCATTCCAGGCTGAAACTTCATAAATAAGCAGAACTGGAAGCAGTACATTGAAACCGCAAATTTAGTTAAGATTAATTTATGGCCAAATGCTTCTAAATTATCTTGAAAACCAAACTTCCTTCTGGTTTTATAATTAATGGTTTGTTAAGTGTTCTAATCCAACTGCATCACCAAGTTTGAATAACAAACAACGTCAAAATTCATTCCATGAACAAAACGGATTCACAAATCTTTCCTACGAGGCGTGAGAGTTGAGCTTTACTACTGGAGCTAAAGGCTGGGGAACTTGAAGACTGTTTTTGGAGAACAAAACAGCTCCATACAATTGCATACACAAAAGCGCTCACTGGCAGAAATACTGTAACAAAACAGGGGAGAAGTTGACTCGTTGCCTCATCCTACATGAAAACTATATATCATAGTGTGTTCATTTACATGATACATTTCAAAACAATGAATTAAAACAAAAAATTATTAAAAGGAACTGTTCACCCAAAAATGGAAATTTGTTGAAAATATCCATCCAAGATGTAGATGAGTTTGTTTCTTCATCAGATTTGGATAAATGTAGCATTGCATCACTTGTTCACCAATGGATCCTCTGCAGTGAATGGGTGCCGTCAGAATGAGAGTCCAAACAGCTGATAAAAACATCACAATAATCCACACCACTCCAGTCTATCAATTAACGTCTTGTGTAGTGAAAAGCTGCATGTTTGTGGGAAACAAATCCACCATTAATGTTTTTAACTTTAAATCATTGCTAAAATAGGAGTCCTCTATCCATTATATTATCTATGCAATATTGCTTTCTCCAGTGCAAAAGAGGTCTCGTCTGAATCGGGAGAGAAATCTGCACAGATCAAGCACCATTAACATGCCGAAACAATCCAGAACAGCTCTAAAGAAATATGTGGGTGCATGGATTTTGATGTGAGAGACAACAGAAGATTAACTTTTTCACTGCTTGAAGCGTTCTTATGGATTATGGACTTGTATTTTGGTCAGAAGTGATGGTTTGAAGTTAAAAACGTCACACATCTTTTGGCTTCATAAAGACGTTAACTGATGGACTGGAGTGGTGTGGATTACTTGTGGATTATTGTGATGTTTTTATCACCTGTTTGGACTCTCATTCTGACGGCACCCATTCACTGCAGAGCATCCATTGCTGAGCAAGTGATAGAATGTTGCATTTCTTCAAATCTGATGAAGAAACAAAGTCATCTGCATCTTGAATGACCTGAGGGTGAGTACATTTTAAGCAAATTTTCATTTTGGGTGAACTATTCCTTTAAGTGCAAAAGTGATTTTGCTGTTGGTCGGGATGGTAAATGATTTGTTAAGAGTGAAAATTTGTAAAAACAGTGTGTGCCTTATGTCAACAACATCCGCGATGACAAGATGAATGTTGTCTAAATGTAACAGCACAGCAACGCTTGGCCAACTACACATCCCTATTTTTCCTTAAACAGGAGAAAGAGGTGGAAAAGTTCAAGCTCGAGGAGGAAAGGAGCACCAGGCTGGACATCTGCCCGTGTGAGAGCTGTTAACAGTATTTCCAGCACCTATTAAGTCCTAAAGCTGTGGGCCATCAGGTTGATAATGGTTTTGTGGCACATTTCGCAGTCTGCTGGCACTATATCAGCTATATCCCAGCCAAAAACACACTTTATATCCACTTCATACACTTCACATCTGGAAAACTAAATAAATATATAAATGAATAAGTGCGGCATTTCACTTGGATGACAACTAGGGACGAACAATACCTCCATCATATCAGTATCAGACAAGATCAGTGTTTATTAAATTATCTGCTTCAGCCTGATACTGGGTCACGATTACAAGCTGATTTAATTCATTTGCTTAAATGACTTAATAGGGCTACACAGCTATTCAAGCACGCAATTTGATTTTGAAGCATATTATGCAATACTAGATTGGAATATAATATAATATAATAAAAATGAGTGCAATTAAATAAATGAGTACAATACAATAAAAATGAATAAATTTAATAAGAATTTTCATTTTAAATAAAATAATAATAATAATTCAAAACAAAACAGAAGAAAAGCCAATCATCTTACCTGGTTAAACCTCCGTGTAAAGGCAACAACATTAGGAGCCAAAATGTGTTTCTCCTTTTTGTTCCAGCCACAGCTAGCAAGCTCCTACAACACAACAGATATAAACAATCACAATTAAGACAGCAAATACAGTCAATTTGGACAAAATTCCATTGTTAAGATTTGAAGTTTTTAAACCTCCTGTTTTTTGTTTTTTTAAATGACTGTTGGCAATAGGAAGCTCTAGCATACTCTTTGAGTGGAAGCAGAATTATCTCACTGTGGAGCCCCGTTATTTCCTGTTTAAGTGATGATTTCATGTTCTTCCAGCTTTGTGTAAGATCTCGAGTTTCCTCAGTCAATCTATAATTATGCAGATTGTCTTTTTTCAACACTCAAACCTCCCAAGTGAACTGGATGTGACAGACGTTCTGTGAGTTTACTTCATTTGTAGCTTACCCGTTAGTTCAGCTAAACTAACGTGTTGGCAATTATCCTCTATTTATACACTGTCACAAATGATTACTGACACTGCAAAAAAGACAATTAGACAGAACGATGATCTGCCGTTTATAGTCTTTAGTCAGGGTCCAAGCTCATGATAATTGTCACTTATTTTTGTAAGTCCATTTAAAGAAATTGCATTTTTGGGAAGAAGTAATATTTTAATTCGACAGGTACACAACAATACTTGTTAAGCAAACTGTATTTCTATCCCTCACAGCCATAAAATTTAATGTGGTGTGTTCTCTGACAAGAAAATGAATGAACAAACAAATATTGAGGAAATAAGTTAATAAGAAAATAAGTAAATAAAAACTAAATACAAAAATAAGAACATAAATTAAGTAAATACATTTAAAAAGATAAGAAAATAAGTAAAACAAATTTTAAGTAAATCAATTACAAAATAAAATAAATAAGTAAATAAGAAAAAGAAAAAAAAGAAAATAAGTCAACAAATTAGAAAATAGGAAAATAAAAACAAAATAAGTCAATTAGAAAATGATACACCCACATCACATTAATAATTAAAAAGCAATTTTTTAAGTAAGATGGTATAGTTAATTAGCTAAAGTGTAGATTTGGATTAATAATTTAAAATCATGTGGAGTCACAGGTCTGCTTTTCACGGCTGTTTTCCAATGACTGAGCATGGCTCGTCCAATCAGATTTTACAGTACGATACAAACAAAAGATGCTCCACACAAGATGCGATGAAAAGACTTTAGTCTGCGCTGAATGAAAGAAATAAACATTTGGAGCCGAACATAAGCTGTCTAATGAGAGACACATGCATAACATGAAATATGCACAATTAAACATCTCATACTGAGGTTTTGCTGAAAATGTTACATCAATACAATCTTCATGCAATTTCGTAAAACTCCAATAAAACCTCTCATAACTGCTTGGGGGGTTTGGCCAGATAAAAGACGTTTAAGTCTGTGATGAAGAGAAAAAAACAGAACACAAAAGAGTTTGATGAAGTGAAGGAGTCCTGGGCTCTGCAGGTGGGCATAAGAGCTCGCAGTGAACACTTGAAAAACACCCGACCAATTAAAAAGAAAACATGTGAGAGGTCAAAGGTCGCGTTTTTAACTTTCATTCCCAGAATGCCTGGCACTAAAGCGGACGCACGGCACTGTGGGTATTCTGAAAGGCCACAATACCGTCTCTCCTGTCCCAACACCTGCTCCTTACATCACCGCGGTCGAGGACCTGTGGTGTTTTAACATTTCAGTGGCATTTACGGCTCACAAGACGAGGCACAAGCAGCCATGATCCAGTTCTACAATAAAATCATTTTTGTGATCCATCAAACAAAGTCAAACACTGCTATTAACCGGACTTAAACATCTCATTTATTGTCCTACATAGTTTATTTACTTAATCAGGTTCATCAAACACATGAATGTAATAAAATTCAAGATATAAAATGATATAATGTATTTATTTATATAATAATTAGATAATTTGCATAAAAATAATAAAATAAAATGATTTATTAATCAAATATGCTATATCATTTAAAAGAAAAATATACCAAATACTAAACATAACATTTTTAATTACAGTGATGAAAATGTATATAATTTATTTTATTTAATTATATAACACATAATGCACCCAATTTTCATGATCATATATTCACATTAATTACAGTAATTATATATATAATAAATAATATATTATATTATTGTATATATTTTATGTTATCATTAAAATATAATAATTATAAATGTTCATCACTGTAATTACTTATATTTTAATTAAATTTTGTTCTCATTTCTGTAATAATGACAATCATTCTGTCTGGAAATATTTATCAATCAGAATAATTAATTAGCAGAAATTAAATTCAGTACAACAAATACAATTCTGGTCACAAAACAAAACATGACAATGCAAAAACAAAAAAAATCTTCAAATGGTCTTAAAATAGGCCTCACTTTAAAAAAATATATATATATTATATATACACATACATTTATATATGTCAAATCTTCATATATGTGTCAAATCTTCCTCTTTTTGGAAAATATATATTTTTATTTACTTATAGGAGAACGTGTAATTTCATTATTTATTACAAAAAAAAATTATAAAATGCAAATCCCTCTCATCACATTTTATAATCAAAGCTTAAATTTGCATGTGAGAAATGTGTAGGTAAAGATGGGGCAATCGCAACTGATAAGACACAGTTTTGTTTAAGGCTGTTGCCATCACTATACCGGCAGGTCGTAATTTTCTGCAGAACAGACTGCAATTTTTATCATCACTAATGGCTAATTTACGAAGGCAATTTCATTATCTCGCATGGAAAGTGGCGACAGTCAGAGGTTGCGAGACGGTCAGACCTTACGGCAATTTCCTTTATAGCAGGAGAATTATCAGTGAAAGTTCATTTAGAGTCAGGCCACGAACACCTACAGATTACACGCTTCAGCCAAGACTTTACTCGAGTAAACGAGGAGGCAAAGATGGCAAAAGCAGACACAGCTGGAGGTGGTTACCTCTTTTCCTTTGCATCAGCGGGAAGTCTGCTTTGGGGAGGGCCAGAGGTCACGCTGCTCTGAGGCACAGCGTAAAAGTGTGAGGAACGGAATTATGGGCCATTTCAAGTGGCGAACCTGGCAGCTTTTAGATCTGAATTCAGGACAATCGTCAAAACTATCACAACAACACTGAGTAAGATAACGAAAATGAATAAGGTGATACTAACCCACCACAGCAGACTCTAGAAAAACATGGAAAAGCGGCTATGATTCACAGCGACGGTGAATCACATGCATCCAGTGCTTTCAGACATGACAGAAAGTTCCTTCACTTTACGTAACTCCTTCTTCCTGCCAAAACTGATGTTCGGGTGTTTTTCCAGAGCTTTCTTAATCTAGTTTCCATTAAACAGATTAATGAACTCTAATTACAGCTAAAAACCCACAAAAATGCAGTAATCAGTAAAGAGGGGTTCTCGTAGAATTAAGAATGGAAAAAAGGACAATCTAATGCTTTTTTTTTTTTTGGATAAAGAGAGTTTTCACATTTGTGTGTTAACACTTTTATAGTAAAATATTAGTTAAATAGGTTCCTGGGTTATTAAAGTTAACTAAAACAATAAAAGCATTTCCGTTACTTGAAAAAAATAAAATTGACTGAAATTATTTAAAATATAGCTAGTTGCCAAAGCAACATTTCTCATTATTCATTCAGTCTCATTCTCATTCAGTTAAACATTTTGTTTAACTTGAACTATTTTAAAGAAAGATTGACATTATTATTTTTATTTAAGATTGCAAATTATTAAAGATCTGAAATATAATATATATACACACACACAAATTTATGGAAATTATTTTTACTTTGGTTTTAGTCCATTTTATTTATTTATTTTTTTCCATTTCAGATATAAGTACTTCAACTATTATTTCAGTCAGTTTCCATGGCAACATTTACTTGCTTAAAAACCAGCAAACAGACTTAGGTTGGTTTAAGATTTTTCAACAGGGTTTTTTTGAACTAAAAATGAATCACTGTTGGGCAAATGATTCCCCCATAGACTTGCATTTCAGTCAACACATTTTATTGATTTTATAAACTGAGTTACACATCATAATCCGGAACATTCTATTCGCTTTAAAGCCTGAATGCATTAAACACACAGACGCTAATGAAAGCTTGAATCTGTGGCCCGCTGACAGACAGATTAAAGCTGGAGCAACTCTGTTTACAAATGCTCTGTTAGGCATCATAATTCTCCGCTATTCAAAAGAGAAATGACGAAGCGCGTTTATGTTTAGCTATAAACACAGCGCTGAGGTAATCAGCCTCGATTCTTTAGTTTGAACTCCAGATGTAGCTGATTGACCTCAGCAAACACGTCCAGTCAAATCCACACAACTATAGCTCACTCACATCTATTATCCTGTATATTTGACTTCCATACATGCAAATGTCACATATTGCCTGTACGATGCCGTTAGGAAAGAAGTAATTTCTCTTGCACACTTTCAAACACCCAAAAGACTGGACATCTCAAAATGTGAGTACAAACACACACACAGAGAAGCAGACATTACAGCATCTTAAAGGCTCGTTCCGGAAAAAAAAGTGATAAACAGCCGTCAGAACTTGCACAATTTTTTAATACCTAAATCACAGACAGACCTTGTCTCAGAGCGCACGCGTTTTTGTGGATGAGGAGCACAAAACCTCAGACTTGTTTCCGTCTGAAACTTTACAGACTGAAACGAAGGTCTTGTGCTTATTTGTGTAACTTAAATGTTTGAGTGTATAACAGGATGTGCTAAACATGCACGGTCAGGGTGATCGGCTTCACATGTGCGAGTTCTTCTCATGTATCACGTCATCCTGTGCGTTCCCTCAGCGCTTAGAGCAGCGCAGTATTTATGCAATAAAGCAATAATTAACTCTGTAAAGCCTGACATATCAATTACATGTGTGTCCATGCACACAAAATGTTTACAGGGTCTGCATTGCAATTGTTAAATGTTAAATGGAGGACACATGATTCAAAGAAATAGTAGGACAACAGTAGTGTGACTGGAAATGTGACCCATCATCATCCAGGGGTGCGTTTCCTGTACAACATCGTAACTAGCTAGTCACAACTGCTTCCCGAACACAGTCGCATCTCCGTCGTTTGAACCACACTAGTTCAATGTCACATGTGGTGGAGTAATAACTTCAGCTATTTAACTGATTTGAGATCTCCAAGATGCTGCTGTATTGAACGTGGCACCTGATGACTAATTTACTATTTTTTGTTCCCTGTCATTTTGCTTTATTTGATGTTTAATTCATCGCGGGTTCCCTCTTACGTCATACTCTGGGGTTCCCTTCGGCATTTGTGCGCATGCACACTCTTCAAAAACTGCACTTACTGAGGACACGCAAAAATAGATAAGATATATTAAAACGTATTTATATTTAGATATAATGGAATATTTAGATTGTACTGCATGTTAGCATGCTTATTGTGCCCAAGAGCATAATTTATTTAAGCCCATATAAGAAAATATATGAGAGCTGTAGCTCCAACCATGTAAGTTTGCGACACTGTTTGCGAATGTTCGTTCGAACTATGGTTTCGGGAAACACAGAATCATTGAACTATGTTAGTGATGATGGAACTTGCAACCATAGTTGGCTAACAATGCTTTTGGGAAACGCACGCCAGGTTTGAAAGAAAAGGAAAACGAAAAAGAAAGAAAAAGAAAAAGAAAAAGAAAAAAAAGAAATGATCTAAAAAAAAAAAAAAGGGAGCATGTATGTTTTTTTGAGTATCATTTGATTCTTTTTAGAAAAATCATGTTAAAATGTGAGTATAAAAAATAATCCATCAGGTTTTTGAGGGACGTTTATTTGTTCATCCCTCAATCATCATTGTTTTGAATTGCATTGCATTGAAAATGAGCAAAAATATGTAATTTGGTGCAAATGCTGATATTCATATGGCAAAAAAATAAGGTAAAATTCTGATTCTTGTAATGTAAATCAATTACATCTTTATAACAGTATAGCAGACTACTTTTATAAAATGCATAGAAATATCAGTTTTCACTCACCATCTTCCAATAATATGTCTTTGTGAGATGATATTTAAATGTGTAGTTTATGATCAAAGCTCTTTAGTTTCTAAACCGAAGTTGTAAACCTATGTTGCTTCAGTCCAGTAAGCACTAAAATATCATCTTGAAAATATTACTAACGATATTAAAGCTATTCTTATGTTTATCTACTTTATAAAATCAGTAAAGATCTCACAATAAAAATACACATGAAGCACGAGCTGAAGGTGGGAGTTTGTATAATTACACTAAAAGCCCTATTACTTGCTAAAAAGTATAAACTATCAATCAGACGACAGAAGGCATGTAATAGATTGTGCAAAATTTTGATCATGTTTATCATTTAGAAGCATTAGAAATTTGCATATCAAATGATACAGCAGGCTTTATAGGGTTAAACTGAATGTCTAGGATTTTTCAGACACCACTAACCAGTCAAAAACATTGCATGTACAGTAGTGCTTCATAACCAGCCTGAAGTGAGCGTTAGTGACAGGGGAGCTGGTAAAACTAATGACAGCGGGTCACAGGTGGTCTCATCCATCAAGCGCCGTAAGCCAGCGGCATGTTTTCCAACAGTTTTACATCATGCTTGAGGGAAATTGGACCTCCTTCTCGCTGTCACTTACGGCGGCAAAGATAATCAACTGATACCGAAATGTTATTCTCTTCCCCAAACAGCTTATAAACATCCCTAATGAAAAACTGCCAGACTGTTAGAATATTCTGCCAAGGCGTTTAATTCGCAAAGTCTGCACTTCCACTGCGGTGCGACCGCCTGTCTAAACACCCGCTCGGGCATGCATTTTACCGGCCGCTGTTCCTCAATCAAAACAATGGCTGCTAGATATTAGCGCCGGGATCAAGATAGTAGCATAAATAATCAAAGAAGTAGCTTTGCGCATCCATTACATTATTAACATGCAGGGAAATGCAACATTTTCAACAAAGGCACGCTCCTCTCATCTGGGACAGTGAGGTAATCCTGCTCAAAGCGTACAAGTGTCCATGTGGATAAAATGTTTACGTTGTCTGCATTACAATTCCCATGTTAAACGGATAATAGTGGGATTATAAAGTATAAAGGATTTATAAACATTACAATAATAGTGTATTTTAGAGTTTCTGGAAATGTGACCAATCATCATCGAGGACTGAAACCAAAACTAAACTAAACTAAATTAAATAAATAAACTTGTAATGTTGTAAAACATTCACTTGTAAAATAAAATTGTATAAATGAATAAATAATATTCTAAAGAAATGAACACATATTTTTTTAATTAGTTTACATTTTAAAATTATACATTATTACATTATAAAATGTGACAAATCATCATTCATGACTTTAAAATAAAAAAAATAAAATAAAATAAAATAAAATAAAATAAAATAAAATAAAATAAAATAAAATAAAATAAAATAAAATAAAATAAAATAAAATAAAATAAAATAAAATAAAATAAAATAAAATAAAATAAAATCTGCCATGACTGGAAATGTGACCAATCATCAACAGAATGAATTAATTAATGAACGAATGAATAAAAATTGCTATAATGCAACAGTGTAATGATATGAAGTGTTTTCTCTTGTCTACAAGGTATCTGGCTCAAAAAATGAGACCTCTGTCTTACCTCTGGCTGTATGGCCTTAAACACAGGGGCGTCCATCAGGGTAATTTGGCTCTGAGAAACAAAGACAAAAATAAAATCACATTTTCGTCGCTCAGAAAAAGAGTGAGCAATCACAGCCATGAGCTCATTTTCCAGCACTGAGTTACAGCGTACATTATGGGAAAGGACAAAATGAATGAAAACAATTAATCATAAAAATCACCACAATGAGGGAACTCGGTTCAACGGGGTCCTTCAAAGTTTCTTAGAAGTCTAAAGAAGACCTTGATGCAAGTGAATTATCCCACAAATCCCACAATCAGGCCAACTCACAGGAAACAGTCTCATTTTAAATCACCACTAGCTTTCAGTAAATTATTCTGAGAAGTTATTTAGCGTTATACTACATCAGCTCTGTTCCAAATCCTAGTGAGCTGCCTACCTAGGCAACATTTTAAGGTGTCATTAGGGCAATTCAAATGTAAAGACTGTTTTGAAAAGTAGGAACATTATGGGATGGCCATTTCTATTCAAAGGCAGCATCATGCGTATTTTTCGTTTTATTTAATATTTAAATATTATACATATACTCATAATTCATTCAAGGCAAGATTTTTTTATAGAGCACACTTTAAAGTGCTATATAAGGAAAAGTATTGATTTTAAATATATAAGAAATAAGAAAAGAATACATAATTTGAATTGTTTTCAACCATTTGAAAAGAAAAGAATATATATAGTCAAATTATATATACTGTGTGTGTGTGTGTGTGTGTGTATATATATATATATATATATATAAAATTTGTGTACATCATATGTGTGTGTATATATATATATATATATATATATATATATATATATATATATATATATATATATATATATATATATATATATATATATATATATATATATATATATATAAATAAATAAATACACACATATGCATGTATATTTAAGAAAGTGTTATGTTTATAAATTATATAAATTATACAAATCTAAATATATACATGTAAATACATGTAAATATTTTCAAAATATATACTGTGAGTTTTTTTTATTTTGAAAAAAATAAGCAGAAAATAATTTAAAAAACTTTGCTAAAGTGATTGTTTTGAACAAGTATTAACTTAGACATTATTAAACAAAACATTATTTTAGCTAAAGTATTTGTATCAATACTGTGTGCCTTTTACCCAGTGTGTGGGGTAAAAGGCCCCCCTTGCCACTTTAGACATTTATAAGATTTTTAAACAAAATAAAACACTTGTATGATTTATTTTCACACAAAAACTGTTGCTCAGTTCATTTTCAATACAAACGTATAGATTTTTTTCTGCAATTATACATTTTAGGAACGGTGAATAGCGCATTTTTTCTTAAGGTGTGCCTTTAGCCCCGTTGTACCCTATTATTATTATTATTATTATTATAATAAAATAATAATAAAATAATTGTATAATATTTCTGCTGCTTCTGCTGAAAAAACAAAACAAAACCCATTTTAACAGGTTAATTGGTCTTAGCTTCATACAAAAAAAAAAAAAAAAAGATTAAAGAAAAAAAAAATCATAAAAGAAAAAATTTATTAAAAAAAAACAGACCAGCTTGACCAGGCCAGGAGAACAACTAAGACTGGTTAAAAAATGTTCCCTTAGCAACATCAAACTCCATAGAGCACAACAGTGAGTAAAGACGTTTTCAACAGCCTTTGTTCCACAAGTATTTTCCCTTTCATTGTCTCCACAGGGATGTGGTGCGAGGAGCCGCTCACTATCGAGAGCTTCTGAGGCTCCATGTCAGTCAGGATGCTGCTCGCTCGGTTTGGACCGGAGCTATGGTTTCCGAACGGAAAAGTCCCGAATGACCAGGACTGCTACTAATAAGACTGCATCATTACAGGACAAGACAAACGACGTAGAACCAAAAGGCCGTCTCAGTTTTCCACCAGAGAACGCATCAATTTCAAATCTGACAGTTTTACTCACTGCAAACTCCTCTGGCGTCACTTTGAGCACATCAAACACGACGGCATCGTAGCTCTTTGCGTAGTCAGCGCTCGGGCCGTCCACAGACACGGAGCTGTTACTTCCCTGAATATGAGAAAGAAACAATATGAAGACACCAACATGTCAAGCATGAAATATTACAGATGCTCATCATGAATGAATTAGAGAGAAGAGAGGGAGAGAAACAAACGACGACTATTCATAAACTATAAAGAATCAAAATTGACCACGTTTACTGTCCTCCTAAATGTTCCTGGTCTTATTGTGCTGGTTGGGGTTTCATTTGTGATTATGACTATATATTATCCCTCATTTATTCTGGTGTGGCCCTCATGTATTGACCACAGCTGAACCGATCATTAAAAAAAAAAAAAAAATCAGCACAGTTCTTTCCATGGAAAAGCGAAGTTGTCGGGTTAGCGTGAGGTTTTGATGGCAGACGTGGTATATGTTTCTCACGGGACGACTGCCAGCGCTGGAAAAACCATGAAAACCTTCCTGGATCTCGAGTGAAACGGTCTTTGATCTGATGATAACGCTATCTGCATGAGGACACGTCTGTGAGCGTACGGGCGTATGTCTTATGTTTTTATGCATTGGATGTGTAAATGTCCAAAAATAAATTTAAAAAGAGCTGAGCCTTACGAATGTACAATGGAAAACCAAGGTTTGGACACTATCATGGATTTTATCAGGCTTTAAAGTTACAGAACCTTTCAAGCTCATTTCAAGTCAATTATTCATCATTATGGTACACTACCGTTCAAAAACTTGGGGTCAATGAGATTTTTTTTAAAGGAATTTATTTTTTTATTCACCAATAATGCATTAAATTGATCAAAAGTGACAGTAAAGGCATTTAGAAAGTTGGAAAAACATTCCCATTTCAAATAAACGCTTTTAATTGAACTTTCTATTCATCAAAGAATTCTGACAAAATCCACAAAAATATGATGCAACACAACTGTTTTCAACATTGATAACAATCAGAAATGTTTCTTGAGCAAATCAGCATATTAGAATGATTTCTGAAGGATCATGTGACACTGAAGACTGGAGTAATGATGCTGAAAATTCAGCTGCGCATCACAGGAATAAATTACATTTTTAAATATATTAAAACAGAAAGCAGTTATTTGAAATCGCAATAATATTTCACAACATTACCTATTTTTACTGTATTTTTGACCAAATAAATGCAGCCTTGGTGAGCTTAAGAGACTCGTTTCAAAAATATTACAAAATCTTACCAACCTCAAACGTCTGGACAGTAGTGCATGTATGTAAATAACAGCATTATCATCTGATATCATGGTACTTTTGTAAGTGGAGGCACGTGTCAGTTTGCGCGTGTCAGGCTGGTGGTGCCGCTGTGGGTCAGGTAATGAGGGGTGAACAGAGGTGAGGAAAGGGCTGGCAGTGGAAATGAGGAGAGGGCCGGGAGGGTCTGCAGATGCCAGAGGCACTAACTCATTCCCACCGCCTGTCATTCAGGGTCAAACACTCATTAGAGCAATGCAATGCTCCACTGCAAACCCATAAACTGTCCATCAGACAACCACCCTGCAGAGGACGTAAGTGAGGACAGCAAGTGCACTGATGCTACGATACGACCCCCCCCCCAAAAAAACACAACAGAGTTTTAACCATCTGTGTTGAGATCGTTATTACGTTTGGCAAGTCGCTGATTCTCATTTGATTCCAGAGATGTTCCATATTTTTATAGCAGGCACAGTTTATATATTGTATTATATTATATTATAATTAAAATCTATAAAATTAAATGGAATGGAATATGCACCTTTGGGCTAATATGCTAATAAATATAAATATATATATATATATATATATATATATATATATATATATATATATATATATATATATATATATACATATACACACACACACACACACACACACATACACATATGAAACTTTGCAGTATAAAAAAAGCAGCATTAGCAGCATGAAAAATGTAACTTTTATTCAAATTATGACTGGGTTACTGAGAAACCGAGTAAAGAGCACTTCCTTTACAATCAATTAATCTGATCACTTCAGTTCATCCGCAGCGCAAGCTCACTGACTGAATGATAATATGTTATAATAATAATAATAATAATAATAATAACAACAATAATAATAATGAAATTGAAATATCTTATTTACATCATCTCTGCACTTTGATAGCTACAGCGAAAAAGGAACTAACAAACAGCCCACCGAGCTCTTCCTGAACAAATTTATTTAGCGGTTATGACTTAAAAGCCTCTGATTGGACCTTGCATTGACATGCTCAACAAACATGTCTGTGATTGGCTACAATGCTCAACGCTGCAAAAACATGTTGTAAATAGAAACATTCTGACGCTCTTCACGAAGCGCTCACACGTTTGAAGGCACGAGCTACCGAAATGCTGGTATCGTTACATTTTTAAAAATTAAGTATCGTACATTATTTATCTTTTTTCATTTAGTCATTTAGTAGACACTTTTATCCAAAGTGACTTACAAATAAGGACAACAGAAGAGCAATAATATATAAATGCTGTGACAAGTCCCAGTTAGTCTAACACAGTATTCCTATCAAGGAGTTTTTTATAATAAATGAAAAAGAAAACATGTAGATAGAATAGAAAAAGAATAGAGAAGGCTAGTGTTAGAGATAGATAATAACAGATTATATATTAGATTATATTAATAGATGTATAACATACAGAAATGTCTGCCTACCAGGGTTACAGGTGCTTGAGACATTGTTGATGCTCAGTGTGATAAACTCCTTCTCCTGACTCCCAAGATCATGTACTGTGTGACGTAAATTACGTTAATGACGCAATTTTGTGTGCTTCAGTACTTATTTGCGTTAAATTATTTTAACACGTTATGTTAACATACATAGTTATATATAAATCCCCGTGCACACAGTTTTTGCCGTGTTTTTGTCATTTTTATTAGTTATTGATTTTTTATAATGAAAATGTCTATGTATAGCTTTTATTCATTTTTATTTCAGTTTTAGATAATTTAGTACATAGTTAAATTAAATGAAAATGAGAAATGCTGCTCTGCCAACTACTTGAAATAAAATAATTTAAAAAAATATTTTATTTCAGTTAGTGTTTATGTTATTTCAAGTAATGAAAATGTTTTTTTATGGTTTTAGTTAGCTGTAAAGCACCATACGGTTCTAATTAAACCACACTAAAAATAAATCCTATCCTGTCATACTGCTGCCATAAATACATTTTATTCCCAATGATGAGTAGGCTTAAATCATTATTTATCAGTTAATTTCAAAATATTATTATATTAGCATTTTTAAGAAAGGAGGAGCAGTTACCTCAGAGGAGGCGGAGCTAATGCTGGTGCCATCCGATAGGCCGTTTCTACGGTACATACTGGAGAATCAGCCAATGGGGTTCAGACGCCGGGCAACAGCAGCCCTCAGCCAGACCCCACATATGACAAATCATCCATACCTGAAGACAGACAGAGAGAAATCAAAATATTAAGATACATGCATTGCATAAAATATCTGACTCAATATCAAATGCAGTGCTTCATGGGAGTTTGCGGTTACAGATGAAGTGGGTTCAATCGTTTGCCTGGTGGTCTATGCGTGTGTGTGTGTGTGTGTTCGTAAGAAAAACTGTTGCTAAACGTCTAAGGAACTCCACAGGGACTGGGTTTGCTCTCTTTCCCAGATGGCCAGAGGAAGCCCCAGCATACCTGACTGACCGATGAACCGCCCGGCCGGGAAAGAGCACAGCAAATAGGAAAGAATGTGACTTTTACAATGGAAATCCTCTCGGATCACTCACACAGTGATCAACACACTTAATGGGTTTTGGGAAGGTTCTCCACACTCAGCTGGAGATCTGAAACAGCCAATCCATTAGCAATACGACTCCGCTTTGGTCTGAGAATCGGGAAATTGCATTTACAATGACAGACATGTTGCTGTAAATGAAAGCCTTTTAATCTCAGCTCCGACTGTGTGAGTTTTGATCAAGTAGATCTCATATAACTCTATTTGAACTACAGCGCTGTTGCTATGTTCTGACTTTTTGCATACAAACATTTCACAACACGACGTGCATCAACAAACAGCTATGAGTGTGAAGGATCACATGCAGCGTCAACTGCCTCCTTTCTGAAATAAACAAGGTTGTTTAAGTCTGGCCAACCAGAGAATTTGTAGCAAATAAACTGCAAAAACTTTTGACAGAAATCATGCTTATGTGCTCATTAACATATGACATTTACACATCAACATATTCAGTCTGATTAACCTCTCCAAAAAAATTCTTCATTGCGTTTGTTATGCAAGAATCCTTGACTAATATTTTAAATATAACCCACTATGAAAGTGCATATTAAGGCCTCTTGCATAAAAAGACTAAAGCCTAATTTGACCTGTTCCTGAAGCCAAAGCACTCAGAGGAGCTGTGATGACCTCTAGTGGCCATATGAAAGTTTTCCAATGTGAAATCCACACATTTTGGCTCATTATCAATATACTGATCTGACTGCACAACATAACTTTTAAAATCCTTTATGGAGAGCCCAAAAGCAGTCAAAAATTTGGAGATGTTAAGATTATTAATGTTTTTAAAGTCTGACCAAGACTGTAGCCTACTTATTTGATCAAAAAATACTATAATAACAGCAAAATTGTAAAACATTATTACAATTTAAAATAACAGTTTTCTATTAGAATATTTTTTTTCCTGTGATCAAAGCTGAATTTTCAGCATTTGCTGCTCAAGAAACATTTCTGATTATCATCAATTTTAAAAACAGTTGTACTGCTCCATATTTTTTGGGGAAACCGTGATGCATTTTCTTTTCAGGAGTCTTTGAGGTCTTTACTTTTGATCAATTTAATGCATCTTTAATAAATATATATATATATATTTTTTTTAAATAAACTCTTACTAACCACATTTTGAATGGTAGTCTGTTTAATGCGTGATCAAATCTGTTCACTGATCAGCATTATAAAAACAAAAACATTTAATGATTTAAATACCATAGTTTAATTTCAACAAAAACAATTTTTCTTGATTGCTGTAATGTGCTTTTCATGTTGCATACTAAATAATATACTAAAAACACCATTACAAAACTAATATATATATATATATATATATATATATATATATATATATATATATATATATATATATATATATATATATATATATATATATATATATATATATATATATATATATATATATATATATATATAATAAAAAATACAAAAAAACATATATACTTGAACTGTTATAACTACAGTATTTAGAACTTGAATCTGAAAATCAACACTCAGCCATACCACAAGATGGCGGCGCACAACTACAAATGACTCTGTACTACAATAGAGCTTTGTTTCAAACATCCATTTAATGTTATATCACTTAATTCACATCAATATTCAACTCATTTCCATGTAAGATGTAAAAGGACATTTGTCTACTGTATATTTAAATAATACATACATATGTGTGAATTTGAGAGGTCCTTTTGCACGCTTTTCTCATTTAAAAAAAACACATTCATTACAAATTATAGGATAAGCATAACAATTTGAGTGAAAACAGTATAGTTTTTCCAGTGTGACCCTGGACGGCACACAATCAGGGTGAATCACAAAGTCTTCTCGATTCAGCTGAATTTGAGATGGCTCACATTTCTCTCTGCTCCTATTTGTAATCCGTTCAACACCACACCCCAAAACCCTCCATCTCTCTCACACCAGAGCTGTCTGATTAGAATCTGAAAGCGTGTCCTATAATATCAGCCACTGTAATCCCCCATGAGTCAGTGCTAATACCATCTCACACATCAGTATTACAGTGGATCACCAGCGCAGCAGTCGAGCTCTCTTTCACAGTCTGTCTGACATCACCCGCTTCAGACGCCATCTGGACTGAGAGCGGGTGTGAAAGCTATTAAGTGTTTCCAAGGAGACGCACATTAGTTTATCTCCCACTTTCACTTAGTCCACTCCAATTTTTATTGTTTTTCACAATACAGGCTTGAAGAATGAACTTCACTTGAAGGGTTTAAATCGACCATGAACACCTGCTCAATCTTTAAGCCAACCCTGCTGATAAAAACAATAGAACCCTTCCCGAAACACAATAGAAAATGTAATGATTTTAATGGTTACAATGGGAACTGTATTGGTTTTAATGGAAACTATAATGGTGTCTACTGGTATGTGATGGATTCTATTGGTGGGATGTTAAATCCTATTGGAAAAATGCCCAAAACTAACTACAAAAAGGAATTTTGTAATGGTTTTACTGGAAAAAGCTAATGGTTCATAATGGTATTTTAATGGAAACCATTAGAATTTCTGTGATGGTTTCTATTGGGCTTCTATTGTTTTTTTGAGCAAGGAAAATGTTCAGCAAATACAGTACACCCATTGTAGTATAGTGTAGCATAGCATAGTATTTCGTATTGAGTAGTATAGTATATAATGATATACTATACAATAGTATGATATAGTACTTTAATATGTGACCCTGGACCACAAAACCAGTCTTAAGTGTCAATTTTTTCGAAATTGAGATTAATATAGCATCTGAAAGCTGAATAAATAAGCTTTCCATTGATGTATGGTTTGTTAGGATCGGACAATATTTGGCTGAGATGCAACTATTTGAAAATCTGGAATCTGAGGATTCAAAAAAAATCTAAATATTGAGAAAATCGCCTTTAAAGCGTTGTGCAAACGAAGTTCTTAGCAATGCATATTACTAATCAAAAATTACGTTTTTATATATTTACAGTAGGAAATTCACAAAATATCTTCATGGAACATGATCTTTACTTAATATCCTAATGATTTTGGCATAAAAGAAAAATGGATAATTTTGACCCATACAATGTATTTTTGGCTATTGCTGCTACGGTAATATACCCCAGCGACTTAAGTCTGGTTTTCAGGGTCACATATAGCATAGTGCTGAATAATATAGAATAGTGATAATATTGTGTTGTATAGTATACGGTGATACACTATACTACAGTATAGTATACTACAGAATAGTATAGCATGCATAGTATAGCATATGGTGATACTCGATAGTATAGTATAGTATAGTACAGTACAGTATTGTGTAGTATGAATAGTGATATAGTAATAGTATTGTGTAGTATAGCATTTGTTGATACGCTATAGTAATAGTATAGTAGTATAGTAGGCTACAGTATAGTATAGTATTGTATTGCATTGTGTATTGTATTGTAGGCTCAAGGCATAAGACTTTTTTGCTTCTGCACCTTTTGGGGTCAATTTTGTTTAAAACTAAACTACTACATTTACTTCTATATTTTTCTAGTTTTATGAAGGTTTAAAACTGTCTTGGAAACTTTGGTTATTTACCAATAAACTTTAACTTATTACTTATTATTTTAACAAAGACTTCTTTTATGCAGCTGCTTTTCAAATTGACTTTTAAGGAAGTATGGTAATCTAAAAATTTAAATAAACCATTCAATATTTGAATCATATCAATCGGTTAATATCAAAACCTATATATAAATCAATGTTTACACATAACAACTGTCACTTCCACCACAATAAACATTTTAGAAATATCAAAAGTTTATTTGATTACAGTGGACAAAGCATTTTTACTATAAATTTTTCAAGCATCTGTACTTCACCAGAGTATTTTTACTTTGGAAAACGTACTACTACCATACTTTTACATTTCATAAAATCATATTGTGCCTCCTTATTTTGAGCTGAAGAAATTGCCACCCATTGTCCGACTGGTTATGAGACAATTGTTTTTATAACGAACCAAACTGGACTGATTTGATTGTAGCTGTTCTCGAGTCAACAACTCACTGATTCAATGATCCAGTCGGAGCGAGTATTCACGTCTGAATCAAAATGTGGCAAAGTAGCAAGTTACTAATACCGAATTTTAGTAATGATTGTTGTTAATTAATATCATACCTTAAGTTACAACTGTCAGTTATTTGTGAACTAAATTTACTGTAAAACACCAAGCTGATTGTATAAAAATGCTTGAATGTAGACTTGTCCATATTTGATTGTCACTGTCTTTACAGAGTAGGCTACTTTAGGTAAAAACGAAATAATGTTAACATAACGCAAATTCATTTTTAAATACTGTATATGGTATGTTTTGTTATTTTCATTTATTTTGCACACTTGAATTTTCAGTAACCTTGAAATTTAATTTGATAGTGTATGTTTTGGTCATTAAAAAACATTTGCTTCTCTGCAGAGCAAAAACTTCCAGTCCAGTCCAAAGATTTATTCAAACTAAACTGCAAAGAACAAATTAACTTTCACAACTCTATTGTGTCAAGCAGATACATGCTGACACACGCACATCAATGACACACATTCAGTGTTCAGACTTGATCAGACCAGTCACAGTGAGGTTATAAGGAGGCAAGTAAGGTTAAAACAAACACACACACACACAGGTCACTGAATCGGGATCCTGGTCAGGTGTCACAGAGCAGTTCTGATAAACAGCTATATTTCAATATAACAGACTCTGAGACATGTGTCCCCTCTGCTGTGTATTAGTCATCCCCTTTGTCTTCAATCACACCTCTTTTTGGTCACCCTCGGTCTCTTTAATTATCCCTCATCCCTCTCTCATGTCCATTAAAGCAGCTGTGAGGTGCTGTAATTATACGGCTCAGTCTGCAGCACTGTTAAACTCACTCCAGGATCTGTCCTCCTCACACACACTACAGCACACACTCAGCAATACAGACATTTTGGCCATTACTGAAAGATAGAACAGCATGCATAAAAAGCCTCTTATGACTCATATGATACTGAAATGTTTCTAAACATGACCGATACCAATACAGACTCAATCGAAACTGCATGCTAAGGATGCAAGTTTAGTGTTTAGATAACATACTTGATGGAACTGCACATTTATATGACTCAGAAATGACTGAAAAAAAAACAAAAACAAAACTAGTATCGCCCAAAACAGGCTTAAGTAACTAACAGCAATTCTACAAGAACCAGTTCATCAGGTAGCTTGTGAATGAGAACTGGAAACAGGAAAAAAGGAAAACCCAAATATTTATCCGAATCATTTTTGGTAGAACTCTATGGACAGCATCAAACTTGATGCTTTGATTTAGGACAATACTAAATGAAGAAAAAAAATATATATATATATTATATATATATATATTTAAACAAAATAAGAAGAATTTACACATCTTCATTCCGGTTCCCAATGCATTGTGTTTCCTTCTTGAGCATCAGTGAATGTTTTGTAATACTGTAGTTGCATACGAGTCCCTCAGCTGTCATGCAGTGTGAAAAGATGGATCTCAAAATCATACAAGTCAGTGCTTGAAAGGGTTCAAATATGCAAAAGATGCTTAAAAACCAAAGAACTGGGGGATTTTTCTGAAGAATAGTGGCCAGCTCAGCTGTTCAGGACAAACAAAAGGCTATTGAACAACTACATTAAAAAAAAACCCTCAGTCATGGATCACCCAGGTAATAACACACAGTATTAAGAATCAAGCATATGTAAACTTTTGAATGTGGTAATCTTTATAAATTAAGCTATTATCTCGTCTTGTGGACTATACATCTTTAAATAGCATATTCAAGACAGTAGCCTACTATTTTGTATGATCCCTCTTAACATTTTGCTGATTCTGCAAGGTCTATGTAAACTTGAGACCTCAACAGTATTTAATAGACCCATTTAATATTATAAAATAAATGATAAATATAAAACGTAATTCACCACTGACAAGATGGGCTTTTAATAAAACTTGTCTATGTAGTAAAACGGTGATTTTGTTTTTCTACATGACTAGAGAAAAGAGAAAAATGGCTGTGGCATCATTGCCTTTTGTCAAAAAGATAAGAAAACTTGAATGACCATAATGAAAAAAACAAACAAAACAAAATTACATCAGTTTCTTGACAAGTAAATGGGATAGTAGAATGCAGATAACACCCAGACACCATTTAAACACATTACTGACATGGCAACAATACAAATATTTGAAAACTGGTGAAGCTGCCATCTAATCATTCTGAAATTTAAATGAAAATTCTAAATGTTGCCTTGGCAACTACTGAAAGTGCAGTGAAGTTTGTGCTGCTTTAATATCAGTGATCTACATCTACATCCTGCGTCACGCATGAGAGTTTCAGTCTGATCAGAGCAGGAAACTCACGCACTGTCATCTGCAGTATCTCTTGCTAGTCAGCCGTGAGAATGAACTCTTACCTTCACAGGTCAAGTTCAGCTCTAGAACGTGCATGCATATTTGCTGGACCGAACCGGGGGGTCCCTAAACATTTACTATAACCAAGTACAAACCGGCATATTGAGCACTGAAAGCCAGATGGATGATGGTATGACACATGATAATATGAAAACTGGATTTGACATTAGTATAAGGAGTCTACCCTCAATGGAGATATTTAGAGCAGAACCGATGTTTGAATTTTTTATCCCAGGGATCATACTTGGCAACAAAGCACTTTTTTCTCATCCCTCCCACAATCCTCGGCTCCAAGGGACCATCACCATGGCAACAGCAAACCACTTGGAATGTGGGCCGGCTGGCTGCAGTTTTGAGTTCCTGAATGGGCTTTGACGGTTGCCGGGGGAAACCGAACCCTGAGCGCAGCAGGGATACTTCACCCTGGATGTCATACTTGGAGAAAGTTTTATCGGAGACTCCCTGAAAGAATATGTGAGGGAAAATGTGCAGTCAGGAGGTCATTATCAAATCTGACAGAGTGACCAGGACTTCGAGACATGGAGCAGAGCTGTTCTGTATCATCTTCAAGTGTTATTTTGTGACAATGGCTGCCTGACTGAACATTATCCAACTTATCAGTTACTTAAATAGAAATATATATATACAAGTTTAGCGGTCATTATACTAAATATGTAAGCACAGAATAAGAAGAATGAAACACTGCATAAGCAGATTGTAAATGAATTGTAGTTTAATTGGTTTACTGTTAAGTAAACCTATTAAAACCTAGGAAACTTACAAAAGCTATTAAAAATGTTTTGTTAAATGAAAGTAAAATACAGATATTAGACAGAAATATTAAACAAAAAATGAAAATTAGAAATGTTTCTTTGGAAAGCAACTAGATAAATAAATGTGTTTAAACAATACAGATACTAAAGCAGAAATAATAATAATAATAATAATAATAATAATAATAATAAAAAATTGAAATGTTGCCTTGGCAACCAAGTGAAATAAATAGGTTTATAAGTTCTAAAATTACTAAAAGAGAAATAAAAAAGCCTTGGCAACTAGCTGAAATAAATTTAAGTTAAAATTACTAAAACAAATAAAAATAAATAAAAAAAAAACTTTAGAAATGCAAACTGAAATGTTTAAAATGACTAAAACAGAAATAATATAAATAAAAATGTTGCCTTGGCAACTAACTGAAATACATGAGTATAAGTGCTAAAATAAAGTGAAATAAAAAATTAAGCTAAATAGAAATGCATTTTTATAAAATATAGTAAAAATTACAAAAGCACAAACAAAATGTAAAATGTCAAAATCTGTAAATAAACTAATTCAAAATATTAATAAATATTTTAATTGTATATAAATAATACTAAGAATGCATGTAATATGCATCAGATGGTAAGGATAAGCACTGTGTTCCTCATAACTTGTTACAAAACCAAGGCCCAGGCGTGAAGCTGTGAAGATAAAAGAAGTACAGAAAATCCCTGAGCTTCTCAAATGTCTGGAGTAACGATGGAGTCAGATTGACTCGTGGACTCGTCCTCAGATGCACCGCAGAGCTGATCTGAGATTCAGTGCATGACATCAGTGCAGCCGCGAGCACACTCAGCGTTTCTAATGGATCCGGTGTCATAGAACACGCCAGATCAAACATCAGGGGAGTTAAAGGGGAAAACAGGAGAGCAGCGAGGTGAAAATGAGAACGAGCTGATTGTGACACTCAGTGGGCAGGACAGAGGGACGAAAGACATCACTCTCAGAAAAAAGGTACAAAAGCTGTCACTGGGGCAGCACACTGTCAAGAGATACTACCTTGTACCATTTAGGTACTAATATGTACAATTTAGTACCTTTAAGGTACTCAAATGCATCCTATAGGGTTAAATAAGGTGCAAAGGTGTTGCTTTTGAAAAATTATCATCCGAGTGACAGCTTTTGTACCTTATTTTCTGAGAGTGATGGGGTAATATGAAAATACAGAGCAGGACATGTTCCAAACAAGCTAAGGTGAGGAAGAACTTACAGTCAACGACAAGTTTAGGCTAATTGTTTAATTGCACAAGAATTCAATCAACGTGTCATCATATCTAGTTTTCAAAAGCTTTACAATCAGACTTTAGAGTCTGAACTATACACATACATACATTTATGAATTTAAGATTTAGGGGTCAATAAGATTTTTTAAAGAAATTTCTACTTAAACTAATCAAAACTGACAGAAAAGACACTTAAGAACCTTTAGAATATTTTTATTTCAAATAAATGATTTTTATTCACCAAAGAACTGTAAAAATCTGATGGTTTCTACAAACATATGAAGCAGCACAACCGTTTTCAACATGGATAATAATCAGAAATGTTTCTTGAGCAGCAAATCACCATATTAGAATGATTTCTGAAGGATCATGGGACACTGAAGACTGGAATAATGATGCTGAAAATTCAGCACTGCATCACAGGAATAAATTACATTTTCAATATTTGACAGTAGAAAACAGTTGTTTTAAATTGTAATAATATTTCACAATATTTCTGTTTTTACTATATTTACTGTTTGTACTCTATTTTTGACAAAAAAAAAAAAAGAAAGAAACCTTTGTGAGCACAAGACACTTTCAAAAACTTTTGAATGTTAGTGTATATACATAAATATAAAATTTGTTTTACTGTTATGGGTCTTTTCTTTTTAACTCAAGTGTAGATAAAACAAACGCTGAGAGTTTTTGTTCTGATGTTACAGTGATTAATTTGCTATCATTCGGATCATTTGGTTTCTGTCAAATTCCACATAAATATTTTCACTTTTTTCATTTGCAAAGTGTGTAATTGCAAAGCTTTTTTCTTTGTTTTTCAATCCTACAAAAAAAAAAAATAAATAAATAAAAATAACAATAAATAGCTGTATTGCACATTTAAAATAACTCATAGCATGATAAAAGTCACATTTATGACAGGCAGCAACAGGGCTGCTATTATAACCAGAATAGCAGAATTGAGCAGGTGGTCGCGTCTCAAATGTCGCACACTATGTCCAGCTATAGACAGGCTCTAAAAGCTGCCAGGGCAGAGCATATCCACAAACTCATAGATAATAACCAAAACAATCCAAGGTTTTTATTTAGCACAGTGGCTAGACTAATAAATAAACACCCAATCTAAATATTCCCTCACAGTTTAATAGTAATGACTTTATGAATTTCTTCACTGATAAAATAGATAACATTAGAAATACAATAACAAATGTAGGTTCTGCACCGTCTAGTACTTCAGTTTCATTCACAGCTCCCAAAGAAAAACTTCAGTGCTTTACAACTATAGGACAGGAAGAACTAAATAAACTTATCACTGCATCTAAACCAACAACATGTTTATTAGATCCTGTACCCACTAAACTACTGAAAGAGTTGCTACCTGTAGCAGAAGAACCGCTTCTCAATATTATTAACTCATCGTTATCTTTAGGTCACGTCCCAAAACCATTTAAGCTGGCGGTTATTAAGCCTCTTATTAAGAAACCACAACTAGATTCTAGTGAACTGGCAAATTACAGACCCATTTCAAATCTGCCGTGTGTCTAAAAGTTTAGAAAAAGTTGTCTGCTCAATTGTGCTGCTTCTTGCAAAAAAATTATCTCTATGAAGAATTTCAGTCAGGTTTCAGGCCTCACCATAGCACAGAAACTGCACTTGTTAAAATTACAAATGACTTGCTTCTTGCGTCAGACCAAGGCTGCACCTCATTGCTAGTTTTACTTGATCTTAGTGCTGCGTTCGACACTATAGACCATGACATACTCATAGATCGATTACAAAACTATACGGGTATTCAAGGGCAGGCTTTAAGATGGTTTAGATCCTACCTATCCGATCGCTACCACTTCGTTTTTTTTAACGGGGAGTCATCTCAACTATCACCAGTAAAGTATTGAGTACCACAAGGATCTGTCCTAGGTCCTCTGCTATTTTCAATATACATGTTGCCCCTTGGTGATATTATTAGAAAACACGGGATTAGTTATTGTTATGCTGATGATACTCAACTATATATCTCAACAAGACCAGGTGAAACTTCTGAATTATCTAAGCTAATAGATTGTGTTAAACATGTAAAAGATTGGATGACCAATAATTTCCTCCTATTAAATTCGGATAAGACCGATATATTACTTATTGGTCCAAAAAACAGTACTCAGAATCTCTTGGATTACAATTTGCAACTAGACAGATGTACTGTTACGTCCTCTAAAGTCAAGAATCTGGGTGTTATATTAGACAGCAACTTTGAAAATCATATTTCCCATGTTACAAAAACAGCATTCTTCCATCTTAGAAACATTGCCAAGCTTCGAAACATGCGACCTGTTTCTGATACAGAAAAGCTAGTTCATGCATTCATGTCTTCTAGACTGGACTATTGTAATGCACTGTTAGGTGGTTGTCCTGCATCTTCAATAAACAAGCTACAGATAGTCCAAAATGCAGCGGCTAGAGTCCTTACCAGGTCAAGAAAATATGATCATATTACCCCAATTTTACAGTCTCTGCACTGGCTACCTATTAAGTTCCGGATCAGTTACAAAATTTTATTACTTGCCTATAAAGGCACTAAATGGTTTAGCTCCTGCGTACCTAACTAGTCTTCTACCACGCTACAATCCATCACGCTCCCTAAGGTCGCAAAACTCTGGACTCTTGGTAGTACCTAGGATAGCAAAGTCCACTAAAGGAGGTAGAGCTTTTTCACATTTGGCACCCAAACTCTGGAATAGCCTTCCTGATAACGTGGGGTTCAGACACAGTCTCTGTTTAAATCTAGATTAAACACACATCTCTTTAGCCAAGCATTCACATAATGCATCTTATAATCTTGTACTGCACTTATATCTGATGAAATGTACATTATAATTCTTTAGATTGGGTTGAACAAATCATTTTTGCTTGAATAGAACAGCAGCTACGCTAATTACGTCTCTATCTGTTTCTCTGATTCTGCGGTAACTAGGAAATACTGAAGCGTCAGTCTGGATCCAACCCTTAAAAAGATCTGAGATGACCAAACACCTGAGAAGAGATGATGGCAACACCTCAGAGGACCACGGAGGATGCCAACCCTCAGACAACATACAGAATTACCAAGTTAAGTCTGTCATAACTTAAATATATTGGGTTTCTTCTGTGTGTGCATGTGTGCGTATGTGTATGCATATATATAGTAGAAACTTAATTTCCTGTAAAGCTGCTTTGCAACGATTGTATCGTAAAAAGCGATATACAAATAAACTTGAATTGAATTGAACATGCTCACTGCTATACAAATACAGCCATGGAAAGAAATAATTGGGTCAGATTCTAATATTTCACACACTGCGATCTGCACTTTGATAACAGATGCTGTGTATTATTAATGCTGTGTGGCTCTGAGGGCGAGAACTTCATCTACACAGGCTCCCCTTTGAACTGATGGATCAACGCAGCGGGCCAAAGAGCAAAAATAAAACAGACAAATATCAATTCAAGCTGCAAATACCTAAACCTACTGCTCCACTGATGTGTGTTTTTAAATGGCCAAATCCAATACTCATATTTAGAGGGAACAGACATGTAATATTGACATGTTAATTAATATAACAATATTAAAATGCTAATAATTCATTTATTAAATTAACAAACTGAACTCCTGAACTATATTAAAATATAAAAAATATTTTAAAATAATTTAATTAAATGTAATATTCATATAATGATATAAAAAATATTGATAATTAATACATTAACAAATCGAACTCAAAATACATTTGAAAGCAGATCATTTAGGAATCTACAGTCTACAGTATGACAGAACATAACTGCTCAGAAGTTTGTGTCTTAATTTCGATTCTCACTGTATACATGCAACGAGAGATCTTTAGGCAAGCGCTTTAGTACATTATCTTTAATTAATCAAGTTCTTGGAAACGAGCCCCACTGATTCGATGTCAGCATAACCTGACGCTTTCAACAGGAAGCTGTAAGATAACGCAGCTCTTGATCACTGATTTCTGAATTGTTATTCATATTAGGCATGTCAAAGTTTCGTTTTTTATTAAAGCATTAATTAGACAGCATCTGTTAACGGTGTTGCTGGTAGTTTCTGGGCTCATGCTGATCCAGACTGGAGGAGTCTTATATAACATTAGGCCTATTATTATGGCACTATATAATTATGAGCACTGAAACGGCCAGAGTTTGTTAGTTTAAAATAACAAACGCTGTCACGAGTCTTCAACACAGTTATGCTAATACCGTCATGTACCCTCATCAGAGGAGGCCATAGCACTGCATGACTGTTTATATAGACAGTTTGTGGTTTGTACTGCAAGCAGAAGATGGTCAGACCGGATTTTAGGGACTTACCGTCCAAACTGGAAAGATCAACAAAACACTTACACTTCCTGTTTAAGTTCCAAGCTGTTTTACTGATGTATGTTTACTCAAAGGTGCAGTTTTACCTTATTCTTTAAAATGCATGTTTGTATGAGAAAGAAATCAGTAACACTTTATTATACGGACTCTCACTAGTTGCGTATTAGCATGCCTATTATTAACATATTTGCTGTTTATTAGTACTTATAAAGCACATATTCTTCATGACCTTATTCTACATCCCTAATTAGGGCTGCAACAACGAATCGATTAAATCGATAAAAATCGATTACTAAAAGCGTTGGCAACGAATTTCATAATCGATTCGTTGTGTCGCGCGACGCGGAGACGTTTGATTATTAAAAAAAAAAAAAAAACTTTAGTTGAGCGCGGAGCGGAGTGAACACACTCGGTCTCTCTCGCGCACGGATGCTAGCAGAGTTTGGCGCCTCATAAATAAAAAACAAAAAGTAAAAAAAAAAAAAAAAAAAAAACGAGCGGAGGTAGAGGAAAGATACATGGCGGAGGCAGAGAAATCCGTGCGACCCAAGTCAACCAAGGTGTGGGAGCAGGGGCGGCGTTTGCGTATGGCAGAGTATGGCAGTTGCCATACCCTAGCCCAGTCAGGTGCTGTGAAAAATTATCCAAACTGGAGTCGCTTATAATTCGTTTTTATTATTTTAAATCAGAGAGTTTTAAAAATAGTAAACCAATGATAAGCATTAAAATAACTTGTCAGTAAAACTTCGTAACGCCATTGGATCATCGAGCTCTCAGCGAGACCTCGTAACTTCACCCGCCTCCGTTCAGATTGACGCGCGCACAGCCTGGAGAAGATGAGATCTCTGCTTTTTCGCAATGCAAGGGTGAATAAATAATTGGTGTTTGAATAGTACAGCATTTTCTTTACTCAAACACTATGTCAGTAAAGGATAATGTTTTTGTGTGTTTGAAGAGTGGAGCAGAATTAGTTATTTCCTGTCTATATACATTTTAAATATCCTGTGCATTATGTGCATAAGCGCTTAATTTGAGATTTTGGCCAAGTGTATTAAACAACAAGAAAAAACTAAGCGCCCATATAGCTACAATCAAAGTTATATAACCTGTAAAAGTTGATGAAAGCATAATGCACTTAATGCACTTATGCACTGCATAACAGTTACAGCCGTTCTAACGACAGACAAAACACTCCATCTCCGTCATTCTCTGGTCAAAAACATTATTAACTCCATTTGAGCTTGATTTTCATATAATGTTAAGTGCAGGTGTCTGATACAATACCAACGCTAACGACGCAGTGTTGTTAAATTATTTAATTTTTTGCACTTATTAGGAGTTTATTGAAGCAAAAAACGTACTTAATAGCGAGAATTGGACCTTAAAACAAAGTGTGACCAAAAATCTTTTAAAGTATGTTTGGGGTCAAACGTTATGAGGTCTGTATGTTTTCTTGTTTTTTTTTTAAGTCTCTTATGGTCAAAGAGGCTGCATTTATTCAATCAAAAGTACAGTAAAAATCTATAATGTTATGAAATAGTATTACAATTTATAATAACCATTTTCTATTTGAATACATTTTAAAATGTAATTTATTTCTGTGATCAAAGCTACATTTTCAGCATCATTACTTTGAAAACAGTTGTGCTGCTTCATATTTTTTTCCATGCATTTTATTGTTTAGGATTCTTTGATGAGTAGAAAGTTCAAAAGAACAGCATTTATTTGAAATACATTACAAATGTCTTAACTGCCACTTTTGATCAATTTAATTGTCACGATCTGTGCGGGGAGGAACGAGGGAAACGAGGAAACGTTTAACAGTCTTTAATACTTGAATCACAGGGAATAGCCACAACAGGAACGCAGGAGACACACGACATCCAACAAGTAGAGCCGACAAACATGAACTAAACAGACAGGGCTTTAGAACACATGACAATCAGGAAATAATGAGACACACCTGGAATCAAATCAACACAATCAACGGGAGACAGAAACTGGGTCACGGAGCACATGGGGAGCAAAAACAACACAACAACAAAAACAGTCCAGGGGCGTGACATTAATGCATCCCTGTGGAATAAAAGTGCATAAAATGTATATTTATTCTATATTAATGCATATGGAAATATCTTACTGACCCCTTTAATATCTTGCTATCTTACCTTCGAATGGCAGTGTAACAAAATGGAAAAAAGACATGTACAATAACATTACCACAATTTTTTGGGATATTATGCACTATTAAAAACCATGGAAGTTTAGCGCAAACAAACAGGCTTTAAAGTATATCTGTCAATGACGCTCACTGGAGTGAATGCAGATGTTAAAGTTCAGAAATGACAGCGGGTGCTACGTGATGAGCATGTGTGAGAGATATAAATACAGTCTTGTGAACATGACCTGCTGGCAAAATTTTCCTGATCAATGCTGGCGTAATGTCACACGTCCAGACAGCTGCAGGGGTCCGGGACGCCCTCATTTACCCCCCACTGCACGACTGCAACTCTACAGACAGACACAGAGCTCAAATATGTTCTCTGACATAACTGCACACATATGAGCACGTACTTTTCCATCCTACTTTTCCCACCCGTTTTTATCCCGGAACTGCAAATAACTTTACGGTCAACCTGTTTTCCATTCCACAGTTCAAAGATTCACTTAAAGGAAAAGTTCACCCAAAAATTAACGTTTGCTGAAATTGTACTCAGCCTCAGGCTAAACAAGATATAGAGGAGTTTGTTTCTTCATTTGGAGAAATTTAGCATTACATTACACAATGGATGCTCTGCAGTGAATGGGTGCCGTCAGAATGAGAGTCTAAACAGCTAATAAAAACATCACAATAATCCAGTAATCCACACCACTCCAGTCCATCAGTTAAAATCTTGTGAAGTGAAAATCTGTGTGCTTGTAAGAAACAAACTTGAATGACCTGAGGACATTTTCAGCAAACTTTCATTACTGGGTGAACGATTCCTTCAATAGGCTACACTATTGTTTATAAAATGCCATTGGTTTCTCTAGTTTCACTTTCACAAGCATTTGTACACAAACAAAACAGAGGCGCATACTGCTTACAAAATATATACAATGATTTTAATAACACTTAGAAGTGCACACATAATGTGGATGGTAGTTTTTTTTGTCATTTTTTGAGCTTAACTGCTAGTTTCAGTTATGAAAATACTTCTGAAAAATTTATTTGTTTGCTTTCAATGGAAGAACAGGTTTGGACCACATGAGGGTTTGTAAATAATGATAGAATCTGCCTTTGTAGGCGTAGTACTATGAACCTTTCTAGATAAAACACTAAAATGACATCTGCTCATGACAAGGCTATTCACGTTTGTCCCGGTCAACTAAATCCGCATTCATGTGGCGTAGTAGCAGACACCACAACACACGAATACTACACCGGTTCCTGAACTGAGGAATGCTCTGGCTCTCTGCCATCAGGAATGAGCACCTCGATTGAGCTGGGCTTCTGAATTCCTTCTCACTTCAAGTTTCGTACTGATCAATTACACACATCTCACATGGCCTGCACCGCAAGCGCATGAACTGCATAGCAAGCAGTATAACAGACACTGCATCTCAGCTTCTGAGGAAACAATGCCTTTTTCAACAACAAAAAGATGCTTTGATACTGAAATGGCCTAAATCATTACAATGGAACACTTGAACAGACCGACCAGACATATGCGGTTTATAATATGTTTTTAAAACATCTTAATTCAAAGAGGCATGTGGCATTTGCATCAACTATTAATATTACAACATATGTGACCCTGGACCACAAAACAAGTTATAATTATTATTATTATTATTTTATTTTTTTTTTTTTTTTGGCTTTCATCTGAAAGCTTTGTTAGGATAGGACAATATTTGGCTGAGATACAACTATTTGAAAATCTGGAATCTGAGGGTGCAAAAAAAAAAAACTAAATACTGAGAAAATTGCATTTAAAATTGCCCAAATGAAGTTCTTAGCAATGCATATTACTAATCATAAATTAAGTTAAGTTTTGATGTATTTATGCTAGGAAATTTACAAAATATCTTCATGGAACATGATCTTTACTTAATATCCTAAAGATTTTTGGCATAAAAGAAAAATTGAATTAATAAAAATATATAAAAATAAATGTAAAAAAATGAAAAATCATAAAAGAATAATTTTGATACAATGTACAATGTATTGTTGGCTATGGCTACAAATATACCCATGCTACTTAAGACTGCTTATGTGGTCCAGGCTCACATATAAACAAAGGCATTATAATATCCCTGAAAACATAACATATCAGAAGTGTTTAATATAATAAATGTAATAAGAAAGGGAAATATGCAAGTATGATATAACAATACAGTAATTTCATAATTAATTTAAAATAGATATAGAAATTTATTTTAAATTAATGAAATTATTACTTTAGAAATTGCATTATATATTAACTACATTTCTTATAGAATATAACAAATATTTTTATTTATTTTAAATTAACAATTATGTTAGAACTTTGTAATTTTTAATATATATTAAAAATGACATATATATATATATACACACACACACAATATACACACACACACGTATTATTATGACTATTATTATAGAATGTATTAATTACATTCTCAAAAACAAAAATATTGATTTTTTTTACATTATGTTTATTTAATTTTTATTTGTATTATTACACACACACATACATATAAATATTATTAAGTACATACAGAAATATTTACAATAAAAATCAATAAAATAAATACCCTCAAGACATATCAAAACAGTGGCATTGTGTTTTCAGAAATATTACAATAAAAGGCAATAATACCACACCATATACAAATACTTACTATTTAATTTACATTATAAATGATCCAAAATGTCATATTATAAAGCAAAATATTTCATTATAATTGCCTCAGAAATATTAACAAACACCATGGCCACAAAAGAGCTGCTGTCTCTCAGGATTTTGAGTCTCGTGCGCGCGCACGCCTGATCATACGCGCAACTCGCAACATGTTAACATGGTCACGCGCACAGGGCTGTAACCTTTCACCTTTACTAACCCTTCTTAATGAATGACGTGCACAGACTGTTCCCAATCAATACTCCATCGACCCATCCATAAAATCAATCAAATCAAAATCTGGTTCGCCTACCTTATATCTCCGCACAGTATGATCCTGGATCAATGAGAAGAAACAATCACGTTTTGCCTCCAGTCATCCATTAAACGGGCTCAACTGCGCATATAATCCAATACAGCACGTCAGGTTATTATTCCAGAGCGTCAGAGCTATGTTATTTGTTTATAAATGTAAAAGACGTTTGCGAAAGATGCACACAAACATGGCAGAGATACACAGATATCACACTGCCAAAACAAGCGAAACATTCATGGGCAGGAAGTGTCAGGTAGGTTCCTTTGATCTAATGGACAGGTCAACTGCCCAATCACACGCGTTATACCGACACTCAACCCCGCCCACCACGGAGAACTAGCCAATCGCGCTGAAGCACCGCGTCTATGTGAATTTGAAGTGGACGCGCAGGTGCATCTGAGCAACAGTGATGTCTTCCTCTGTAATTTAACACTCTTAACATTTAACCAATCTTATTATAGTTTTAACTAAATTACATACTAACAACAACAAAAAAAGGCTAGACACTCTTTAAAATAAAAGCAAAATATTTTCTGTGTTTGTTATTTATGTGATTTATTTATATTTATATCTTCTTTCAGTTGTTTGCTTACACACATATGTATGTGTGTGTGTGTGTGTGTGTTTGTGTGTGTGTATATATATAACATCAAAGTAAATTACCTTAAATGTTATGTGAGCATTGAACCAATTATGTCAGTTGAGACTGCCACCTAGTGTCTGAAACCCTGAATTGCAAATCAAACACAAAATTAATTGTTCTTTGTGCAACAAAACAGGATCTCCAGTACAAATAGAACATTTATTGCTAAACACATTTTTGTACAAATCTCACAAAGTTTCACAAAGTTCTTCTATAAGAAGAAACCACAACAGAAGTGTAAGTGGGAAATGGTGCCATCCGGAAAGAAACGATTTCTGATGACCAGATATCAAGACAGTCCTGTTGAGGTAGTGATCCGTCCAACATCCTAAAGCTCTGCCTATCAATTAAGAAAATTTGGTCACTTGAGAATATATATATTTCATATAACCGTTTCCAATTAAAAAAAAAACTAAAAAGTTTCTGTAACAAATCAACATATAATCATATATATTTTACCACATTATATTATAAGATACATACACATATACCATGTATTAAATTGTTTAAACTTTTATTGAAAAAAAAAAAAAAACTGACAAAGAATGGATATATAATTTAATACATGGCTGGATTTATTTTCCATAAATATTCTCTGTCTGACTTTGACTACTGAGAGGTGATTTTTAACTGTACTGATTACTTAACTTTCACATATTCTGTTTCTGCTTACATGATTGTCACTTGTTTGTTCTGTTTGAGGCATATAGAAATTTTCACATTCATAATAAAAAAAAAAAAAAACATAATTCAAAGACTATTTACATACTACAATTTACCAATACTTGGAAAATGCCAAAACAACATGTCTGAAATGCTCTTTAGAGTGTTATACTAGCTTACAACACTTTCAGGAATGATTCAATATTCTAAGAAAAGCCCTATTTTTATTATTATTTTTTAATCTAAAACTATAATAATATTAGCTTACATTTTGTTCTAATTCAGCACTAATTAAATTCCATGCACCATCTCAAACTACTGAATACCACAGCATCTGAGGTATAGTTGTAACCGAGGTTTGCAGTTAATTCACAAACAGACCGTAATAACAGACTACTGAAAGCCAGACATCCAACCCATCCATTCATGGCACATTCTGGACATTAGATTCAGAAAATAATACAAGTAAACACCCAGCTGCTTTTCTACAAGAGTTTTACAGCCCTTTCACTTTTTTAGAATTGATTTTTGTGCTCTTTTGACATTTGCATGAAATGGCTTTGTGAAGTAAAACAATAAAGATGTGTTCTCATTTCACTGATATTTGATATTTACAGGTGGCTGTGCTTTGATATTTCTCTCTTAAATCCACTTTACTTCAATACTATATAGATGAATTTTAAAAACCTATCAAGAACATGTCATTGTCATATTTCACACATTTTGTGTGTGTGTGTGTGTGTGTGAGATATGACTTGGACATATTTTTTATAAGATTCGCCCATATAGAGATGACATTTAAAATATTTTACAATTATGGCACATTATAAAAACATTTGACAAAATGAACATCACATACAAGAACACTGTTTGCAGAAGGAGATGAAAATGTCAATGCCATTAATGCAGCATTATGTAAGATTTTATTTGACTTTTTCCCTTCAAAATCCTCCTAATAAATCTGTTGACTTTTAGAGCATAAAATGGATTAGCAGCTGAAACAAGCGCCGTTCTCGGTGAAATCCTGTTGGAAACGCTCTGACTACAGAGAGTTGATGCCAAACACTGAATCCAGCTCAAATAAAGCAAATGAAATCCAGCATAATGCTGCATCGGGGAATATTTCTATTTACATAAGATAAACCTTGTTAAAACTCCAAAGCGCTTAGTGAGTTTTTAAACCTGAATATTATGACAGCATTCAAGGCTCTTGTGTCTTGTTTAGAATGTGGTCATATTGTTTCCTTCAGATATCATTCTGAGACATTAGAATAACATTGAAGTCAACATGAAATGGCATTTTACTACAACAACATCTATTAAGAAGAGTCCATTTTGACTTCGTGTTGACTTTACATCATTCGAAGATCGGTCAAAAGTTTGAAATATGTTTTTAAATGTTGTCATAAAGAAGTCTCTTCTGCTCACCAAGGCTGCATTATTTCATTAAAAATACAGTAAAACAGTAATATTATGAAGTAGCATTACAATTTTTAACAACTGTTTTCTATTGTAATGTATTTAAAAAAAAAATTATTCTTATGATGCAAAGCTGAATTTTCAGCATCGTTACTCCAGTCTTCAGTGTCACATGATCCTTCAGAAATCATTCTAATATGCTGATTTGCTGACCAATTATTGTCAATTATTATAGTGTTGTTATCAATGTTGTAATCAATTATGATTTTTGTGGAAACCACATTGCATTTATTTCCGGATTCTTAAATGAACGGAAAGTTCAAAGCGTTTATTTGAAATAGAAATCTTCTGTAACATTACAAACATCTTTACTGTCACTTTTGATCAATTGAATGTATCCTTGTTGAATAAAAGTATTCATTTCAATTTTTTTTTTTAAATGGTAATATATGGTAGCATATTAGAAAATTCAGCTTTCATCACAGGCATAAATACATTTTAAAACATATTCAAACAGAGAACAGTTTTTTAATTGTAATAATATTTCACAATATTACTGCTTTTACAGTATTTTTGAACAATAAACACAGCCTTGGTGAGCATAAGAAAGTCTTCTAAAAACATTTAAAAAATGTAATTATTCCAAACTTTTGACCGGTACTTTACACCTGAACAAATGAACCGAACAGAAGGCCTCTGTTCAAAATTGAGGTGCTTGTTTAAAATAATCCTACTGTATACAGTGGCTAGTTTGGCATTCAGGTAAAGGATGCTTCCATGCTGAGGTTTCTCAAACATTCCTACGAGGTTCCTGCAGGAGCACTAGCAGATTTGGGAGGACCGTCGGGTCTGATGGGCCTTTGCGCATGTGGAGGTATGTCGGTTGAAGCTGTCTCTCCACATGAAGCGTTTGGAGCACAGGCTGCACTCGTAGGGTTTAATGCCCGTGTGGATCTTCATGTGGCCCACCAGGTGATGCTTCATTTTGAAGCTCTTGCCGCAAACGGCGCAACCAAACGGCCTCAGACCCAAATGCATGCTCATGTGCCGGTCCCTCTGGCTTTTGTGCGTGAAACTTTTGCCACACTGGCACGGATAGAGCTTGTAAACCACTGAAGCGAAGCCTGAGTGAGAGGTCTGCTCCTTTAAGCCGCCGTCGACCGGCGTCTCATCTTTAGAAACATCAGCACCTCCTTCGAGCTGAAGTTTATCCCTGGACGGTGGGTTGGAAAGCTCATCCGAGGCTTGCGAAAAGCCCTCCATGGAGGTCCCGTAGAAGTCTAACGGCTCTTCATAAGAGCAATCCCGATCCAAGCACTCCACCAGTTTCTCATCGAAACAATCCTCTGCTATGTTTGGATTGTGAGAGTTTTCGTCTGAATCGTTTACGGCGTGTTCGGTGCCGCCGCAAGCATCTCGACTCTGCCTTTCTGATTTTATATGCACCTTCTTTCTGTGTCCCATTATGCTCGGCGGCACATAGGCTCGTCTAGAGCACTGGTTTTCCGTTGCATCCGAGCCATTCTCGCTGCTCGGATCATCTGGAGACGAACAACCGGCGCTTTCTAACGTCCCTGGACCTAAAGTGGGATCTAGATCGGCTAGATCTTCTCCTTGACCTGCAGTCTGACCAGAGTCCTCATTATCAGTGGCATAACCATCACCTTTTGGAGACGATCCATGGTTGATCCGTTTTTTCTTCCCTACTTCCAGAAGCTCAGTGCATTTGTCCACCACATGCCACATCTGCAGGAAGCTCGCGGCTGTTAAGAAGGAAACCACCTCTCCGCTTGGCACCGAAAGCCCTCCGGTGTAGCACGACAACAGGAGCTGCTCGAAAACACACGGATGCATGACGTCCGGCAACACCACACGCGCGCTGTTCTTCAGCAGCACCTGATCGCAGAAGTACGGAGAGCTGGCGGCCAGAACCGCGCGGTGGGCGCGAAACTGATGGCCGCCGATGGACACGATGAGGTCACACAGCTGCCCTCTCTGCCGCTGCTGGTTCAGCTTCTTCAGGAGCGAGCAGGAAAAATCCGGGAACTCCACGTGGAAGGAGTTTGCATCAGTCTCCATGGTTATGTAGTATCTAAACACTCTGAGAAAAGGGCAGGGTAAATTAGCATACTAGCTACTCAAAATCATCTATACTAAACAGTGCAAAGGATCAAAAACCAATGCTGCACATGCAAATTACAAAATGCAAATGATTACATAATTGGAAAGCAAAATAAATGAGCTTCACTGTCTGGTCAAACTCGGTGCTAATATATCACTTTGTAATATAACAAACATTAATATGTGACCCTGGACCACAAAACAAGTCATAAGGGTCAGATTTTGAGATTTATACAATCAATAAGCTTTCCATTGATGTGTGGTTTGTTAGGATAGGAGATGAAAATCTGGAATCTGGAAAATCGCCTTTAAAGTTGTCCAAATGAAGTCTTAAGCAATGCATATTACTAATCAGAAATTAAGTTTTGATATAGTTATGGTAGGAAATTTACAAAATATCTTCATAGAACATGATCTTTACTTAATACCCTGATGATTTTTGGCATAAAAGAAAAATTGATCATTTTGACCCATACAATGTATTGTTGGCTATTACCACAAATATAGCCGTGCTACTTATGACTGCTTTTGTGATCCAGGGTCATATATAATATTTATCCCAATATTGTCTATGTGTTAAGCAGAAAAATCACATGTCTGTTGTTGTTCATGCATTTATGTTATGTAAATATTTCTGTTCATTTCTATGTCATTTTATGGTATTATTATTCAGTATTATTTTCAATGTGTGATTTTATGAACATTTTAATAGTTTTGTACAATAAAGAGTTTGCAAATAATCATATAACTGTGCAGTCAGGATAGCAAAATAAATAAGCTTCATTGTTCAGTCAAACTCTGTATTTTGGTGCCAACATATCACTTGCTAAAATAGCAAATATTAATATAACATTTATAGTGTTATATATGTGTTAAGCAGGAAAAGTCACATGTCTGCTGTTATTTATATATTTATGAGGGTTTTTTTTTGTACTCATTTTGTGTTCACTTTAGGCTGCGGCTATTTGAACTAAGTGTAAATAGCAATATATTCTATTTACACCAAGTGAAAATTGCAGTATTTTTAGTGACATGCTATTTACACTAAGTGCAAATAGCCTAGCTATAAATTCTATTTACACTATGTTAAAATAGCAGGATTTTCTGCTATTTATACTCCTTGTTGCAAATAGTGGCAATTACCTGCACCTCAGTATTGTTTTACATTATACAACAGTATGCAATAATAACGTATTGAGTGTAAATTATCATTTTAATTCAAATTATTAAATGGATGCCACCTTAATTTTTATTGAAAATAAATGCCTTTTTACGATTTGATATGAGATTTGAAAAGGGAGGAAAAAAAAGTTCAGCAAAAGGCGGGTTCGAACCCGGTCGGTCACGTCAAAAAGACCCAGCATGCACTTTACCATCTGAGCCACTGGAGCCGATGATTCATAGCCATTTTTTATAATGTTGACTATCCAAATCATACATTGGAGGGCGGAGTTAGTGTAAATAGCCTCTGCCAACAAGGCGGGCTATTTGCACTTAGTGTAAATAGACACTCTGTTCATGGCATTGCTTAGCTCATCCAATTCATATTAATGTCAAGCATTTTCAATGTCTGATTTTAAAAAGTTTGCAAATGATTGTGCCATCAGGATAGCAAAATAAATAATTGTCTGGTCAAATATTCGTAGTAGAATATATTAATATAAAATGTAATCTAAAATTTATCCCAGTGTTATCTACGTGTTAAATAGGAAAATCACACGTCTGCTGTTGTTTACGCAATAAAGTTATGTAAATATTTCTATTCAGCCTGTTACTCCATGGAATTATTAAGCTTATTTAGTTCACGGTTCTCAAAGTTTGATTTTAAGCACATTTTGTTACTTTCGTACAAAAAAAATTTAATAATAATAATAATAAAAACAGTTTTGCTATTGAGTTGGTTCACACACTAAGCAGTATAAAATCAAGTCCTATAAAGTCCTAAATCAAAGCCAAACAGAACTGCCAAGCTAAATAACAACAATAACCTTAATTACATAATACTCAGTATTCATTTCATTGAATAGACCATCAGTCTATAAGGAATCTTATCAGGCAATTAATTAAATAATTTGTATAAAAATAATAATAATAATTTGCATAAGCTCGACTATATTATTTTATACAAATACTATAGTAACACAGTCCCTATATAATAAATGTCAGAAATATTGTGAAAGCCTTTTACACTGACTGCAGGAGGTCAACTGCACGTTACTTTATCGAGATTTTAGTAACAATAACTACATGTAGTAACTATGGTATTTTGGCGGTAACTATGGTTTCCATGGCGACATTTTTTGTAAGGAATTCTAGGAGTCATATGGTGAGATCCAAGTGAGCACTGGAAGTATAAGAGACTGCAAAAACCACAATGACACCATTTCTGGCGGTAAAATCTTCCACATGGAAATAAGGATCATATAAAATCTTAAAAACAGATCTATGTTGATAGTCGGAAAAACAACGTATATCTTGTAAACTAGTTAACTGTCAAAATTCACAGTTCAGTACATCAGAGAACAGGCTAACCTGCTATACTGCTAGCTAGCATATCATGAGACTTTATGGATGTTAACAGGCGACAGAGACATTGTTGTTCATGAAGGAGACGCGCAAATATTAGTACAGTTTTCTGCCTCACTCGCGATATAATAAAAATTTCCGTCTTACCGTTTTTTGCATCATTTTAGTCCGGTTTTCTGAAAGCTAACTTGCCTCCTCTCTTCCGAGAGCCAGAGCGCTGCGTACACCTTACGTCATCACGCACAGTCGCGTGGCGCAGTAAGAAATGTAAACAAACACGCCTACTTTCCCCTGGGTGCCAGATTGATGTTTGTTTTTTCAGCGCAGCTATACTACACAACAAAAACAGTGACACAGAGTTGTGATCAAATAAAATAACAACAGTAATAATAAAAAAGAAAAGAAAATAATGAAAAGAAAAGAAAAGAAAAGAAAAGAACACAAAAGAGGAGCGAGAAATAAACTACAATAGGCTAAACTTAAAATACATTACATCACATTCAATTTAGAAACACAAAAGAGGTGCGAGAAATAAAATAAAATACACTGAAAACTAGGCTACTCTTAGAGTATGTGCTTTGTGGTCATGGTCGTAGACCTAATAGCCTATTGGCAAAATATCAGTAAAAATAGCAAACAGAAAATAAATAAACAGTAGCTCAGAATAGGTGCAAGGAATACACTTTTATTTTAAAATTGCTTCTTAAACGTTAGTAATAATCTGGTAAAACAAGTAGAAAAGCTTCAAGTGTTTTTAGGCTATACTCCTAAAGGCCTTCAGTAAGGATATTCTCTTGAGAAAGCAGGTCTTATGGTGTTATTTAAGGTTGCTGTGGTCTTAATTAAAAATATGAATTTGATGTATTTTAAAATAAAGTCTCAGCAGGTGGCGCTATAGGATAAGCGCTACAACAACAGAACGTTTGGCCCAAAAGTGAGCTGTAGTCTTATTTTAAATGTAAAAGGAGAGCAGATCCTTAAATGTGTGATCAGTTCAATTTAATTTAATCTGTTTCATTTGAATTGAAATAGCAGTTTGAAATATGCCCGCTATCAAAGAGACTGTATCTTGTTGCTGTAGCTGTTCTGTGTGATGAAGAGCTTGATCAGTCGTTCCTGTTCCAGCTGCAAACATCAGAGCATCCACATTCTCCAGCTGGGCCAGACTGGGTTTTCTTCACTGTGATCCACAAAAAGCATCTGTCTATCATTTCATCCGTCTATCTATATAATATGGGAGTTTGAAGAGTGATTGAAACTAAAAATGTAATTGTATATATCAGCAGGTGAAGTTTGCTATACATAAAAAGTCTGTTGCCCACGAATGTTCCATTAAACTGGTGATACTCTGAGTTTTTGATATTTATTTATTTATTTATTTTCTATGTGCATGTTCCCAGCTAATAAAAAGCGTTCTCAGAACTTTGGCTAGCGTTCTGGCAAAGTTCTCAATGAAAACGTTCTTCCGGTAACGTTGATAGAACGTTCGTTAGGAGTTCTCCGGTCTTTATGTTCTCAAAACTTTATCACAAAACAAAACAAACAAACAAATAAAAAGAGTTATTTAGGCTATTTTTCATTCATGTAGAAACTAATATAAACAATATAAATATAATATGGCGGGACTAATATAAACAATTCTGTCCATGTTGACTTTCAACATCACTGCAGTTCTTATGAAATATAGCCTACTAATAAAATACAGTCTATATAAAGAAATATGGTCTAATAAAATCGCCCAGCTGTCAGAGTGTAACTGAACTCATTTAGTTTTGAGATATAGAATGATTGAGTCACCTGATAATGCTATCAGAAGCAATGAATATTACTCAGTATATTGAATCTTTCTGGAATGAGGACAAAGGTGACTATTTATTAATTTGATATATGTACAACAGATAGCCTTGTGCTGCCATTAAGCTTTGTGAAATGGTGGCTTATATCTTTTGCATGAAAAGGCAAAGTTTTCTCTTAGACAACAGTAAGACGAACAAATGAAGACCTCTGCTTGTCAGTTTTGTTTACCCCATTCAAACTGCTCAATTTTTTATTTTATTTTTTGTAATTTTTAATTATTACATTCGTTTTTTTATTTATTATTTTAATAGTTATTTTAGCTTTAATTATTTTAATTTAATTTGAGTAAGAAATGTTGCTATAATAAAATATATTTAAGTTATATAAAACTGAAATAAAATATATTTAAAAGTACACTGTAAAAAATTTCCACCTATTTCAACTTAAAAACTTAAGTTTTGTGGCTGCCTTAAATTTTTAAGTATAAACAAATTACAAATACAAGTCATTTCAACTCATTTTGTAAAATCCTGACTGGCGCTGAACTGCTCTCTGTAAGTTGATTGGACTTTTCAGTATTAGTTGTTCAACTAATCATGTCAAGTTAAAAAAAAAAGTAATCACTTGTGAACCTCAACAATGGTGACCATATATATATATATATAAAAACAATCATGCAGCAATGCATGCTGGGATCCATGGATGAGTTTTGTACTATGCTAGTACCCAGCATGCATTGCAGCATGAATTTTCTTTTTTTTTCTTGTTTTATAATGGTCACCATTGTTGAGGTTCACAAGCTGATTCTTGATGTCTGTGTGAGTCTAGTTGCTACCATAGATTAAAACGTTTTGTGGACAAACTGTTTGGAAAGTCCTTTCTATTAACTGACTGTCACAGAACCACTGGCTCTTAGAATCACTCTTACTATAATCAATACAACATCCATTTAATCAGAGATTAGACACGCAATGAGATCAGTTCGCTAACAGATGATTGTCATTATAAACATATAACAACCAACTACTGATCATTTCCTCTGGGCTTTTGAGTTATAACAAATATGTTTGAGGAACACATGGTTACAACAGCCAGAGAAAGAGAGGAGGAAAAAAAAAAACTAAAACAGAAGTCAAGGGTCAAGAGCCCAACTAAAGCAGACACTGATCTCTAACATGGTTACTTCAATTGAAACAATAAATCAACATCTAAACCTTAGTTAATTCTCAATAAGATCTTCTGTAGATGTCTGACAGAAATAAAGTCAGTCTGATTATTAATAAGTGGAGCTGGTGATGCTGTTTGTGGGGTTGTTTAATCAGATCTTGAGAGATTTAATGTATTTTATTTCAGTTGATTTCATCTAAGGCTGTGACTAAAGTTGTTCTTGTGTTTCTTTTTCTTCAGTGAGTATGTTTGTTAACAGCAAGTGTTCATCACTAATGCTCAGTTATTACTCAATTAATCACTTAATTGCAATGTATATCTTATTTTAGTGAACTCAACTGAAATAAGTTCAGAGCACTCATAATTGTTAGTTTTAAAAACTTAAATGGTTTAAGGCAATAAGTTTACTCAAACAGTTTGAGTTAACCTAACTTGTCGGGTTTTACAGTGCACAAAAATAAGTCGAGCAAACTTTTAAGTTGGCTCAACTTTTTTTTTTTTACAATGTGCCAGTAAGTTAGAACTTAAAATGTTAAGTTCACTGAATTAAATTGGTCTCCTTGAATTTCAATAACATTAAACTGACTTAAAAAATCAAGTTGAATCTAGCATAACTTACAAAAAAAAGTTGAAATTGCTTAAATTATTTTTATGAGTTAAAGTAACTTTAAAACATAAGTTGTCATGACTTTTTCATCATATCATTTTTTACAGTGTACACACACACACACACACACACACATATATATATATATATATATATATTCATTTTTTAAGTTAGCATTTATTTCAGTTATCATTTTTTATGATTTTAGTTTACAATAACCCCGATTCAGTCATATCCCAATATGAACTCAAACATTTATGAATTTTATAATCTGAGCTGCAATCCACGTTCATTTTATAGCCCTGCTTTTACTGTACATCAACATCAAGTTTCCTTGTGTTTTCATTCCTGCTAAGGAATTTTAGGAGAAACATCTGGGACAAAGTTGATATTTCAATTAATCCTCCTGATGAACAATAAAGAACTTCTCTGGGGAAGCCAGATTCTGTCTCTCGATTGTCAAAGTTGGTTTAAAGATTAATATTATACCAACTTTAACCTTCTCTGAAGCTCAATAGCCATAAAACAATAAAAATCCCTTCCCTCAACTCTAAGAATGAGCGTCCAGAGGTTTGATTGAGTCGTGCGGGGAAAACGAACAGGCTTCTGTCCATCACTCCTCACCTTCAGCAGAAAATCAATGTGCCATTACATATCCTACTGAATCAATATTTTGATGGACACACTATCAAGGCCAGCGGTGACAGAAAACTCAATGGGCTTCCATTATAGATCTCAGGGAAGCACAATGGTGTATGATTATATTCCTACCGGCAATCTCACCCATACTGACAGACAGCGAGTGAAGCACAAAACATGGCATAGCTCAAGAGAGACCTTGCCAACACTTAGCGTGCACACTCGCCCAAACTGCTCACGCTAGATCCTACTGATCCTTAGGTTTGCTTCGCTGACCGGAACTCAGTCACTAACACCTCTTATGGAGCATTCATGTGCTAATATGGCACTATTGCACAGTGGTTTGATCAGAAACACCTGTGCCTCATGAAGCTGTCATCTACTTTCTAGTGTATGCTCTATGTGTCTCATATTTGAAAAGAAAACTGCTGAAAGTATTTTCTTTATTGTTTTATTTCTTGTGACCCAACATTTGACTAGCTTATTGTATGTTGGAAATGGGACAACAGTCAATTAGACAGGTTAACAGTCATTATACAACTTATAAATGCACATTATTTACTTCTCTCCCTCAAATAAAGTCAGTCAGGTTTGTTAAAGATGCTCATATTCATCCCAATATGCCCCTGTACGGCAGGGTTCCTCAAATCTTTCCGTGGGGGCTAATCTGCTACAGAGTTTAGCTCCAACCCTGATCAAACTCACCTACCTGTGATTTTCTAATGATCTTGAAGACACTAATTAGCATGCTCAGGTGTGTTTGATTAGGGTTAGAGCTAAATTCTGCAGGAAAGTGGCTCTCGTGGGCCAGATTGGAGGATCCCTGCTGTACAGTCTGGATGCATGATGTTTGTTTACTAACTGTTGCTTCACACTGAAGATATATTTTGTTTTCTTTTCTTCTTGTTTTTTCTTATTTGTATTGTTTTTTTGAGAAAAGCAAGAACATAAGTTGCCAGACATCACACATATCCCATAGTCACATACAAACATGGAATCCATTGCTCCCACTGTATCTTTTTCAGCATAAAACAATAAACATACTGTAAAATTTTCAAATTGTCCATTTAAATGCAAAACACAATATTTACCTTTTTTACTGTCTATGGTAAGATAACTTACAGTTAACATATTAAGAGGTTTTTACTGAAGGATTTTTACACCTTAAACTAACAAAGTGGTCTATTTTCTCCATTTATTCACCACTTATTATTTAAGACTTTTTTTGGCAAATGGTTGCTTGCATAGATATTTTATTTTTCACTTGTACTCATGATGTTTGGATTGTCTTCTCACCACATTGTCTTTCATCATTTTCACCATTGAAACTATCACATTAAAAGCATTTTTTATTTATTACAGTAATATAATATATTACCTTGACGTCAAATATTAATTTTCACAATTACATGTTCCTCACACTACATACTAAATTTCACAATTTTAATTTTTTTTTCTTTAAAAAATATTTTTCACTTTTTTTTTAACTAAAATCCTTTTATACCTTTTTAAATATCAGAATTATAAAAGTGATGATTATTGTTGACGACCATGGTTTTTGGACATTTGTTCTTTACTTTTACTCATTAAGTTTTGTGCTGTTTAGTGAATCACATACACGCTGCTTTTGCTTTTTTTGTAACATTTTTTTTTTTTTAAATTAGCACAAAATTGCAGAGTGCACCTTTAAATCTTCACATACAGAAGAATTTGATCTTTTGTAGAGACACGTCGAGCAGACAATCCCCAGACTGCGGTAGCGTCTCAATCAGCTGTACACTCAGAAGTCATCAGGCCCAATTGAGGGCTTAAGCTCAGTTCTGGAGCTAATGGTCTGAGATGGACTCTGCATGCCACGGCGCAGGTGAGACGGAGCTGTTCCTGCCCAGCCAAGCGGAGATCAAACCCGAGGCCGTGGGAGGGGGGAAGTCACCTGTGTCCACCTGCGGCTCTGGAATCAATAAGTCTGTCATCCCTTCTGATATTGGCTGCAGTAATAGCGCTGGGCGATTAGGGCCACTTCCCTGGGTATTAACTGCATCTCTCATCCTCAGAGACCCGGGCCAAGCCACGGAGAACAAAAGCCCGTTTGATAAGACCGGGGGCCTTGTCTCACGTGAGCTCAAGGTGGAGATGGGCTTGGGGTCGGGAACTCGGGAAGCTCCGAAATGAAGGAACTCTGGGGCTTTTGGCACAGAGAGAACTTGGATTGAAACCTCCTACTTTGGCGAAAGCTTCACAGAGTTCAGGTTGGAGCTTTACAAATGCTATTGTAAGAGGAGACTGACCTGTGGGCAAGTCATTTCTTCTTTCTTCATTCTGCAGAAGCTGCGGTGAGGGCTGTTAGAGGAATCCCAACCCAGATTCATTGGAAAAATGTACCTATGATCACATTTTCTGCAAGATGGGATTGCACTATTAAAAATAAAAGTTCCAAAAGGGAGTTTTTGCAGTGATGTCAGAAGAACCGTTTTGGGTTCCCCAAAGAACTTTTCAGTCAACAGTTTTTAAAGGAACAAGTATGAACAATCTTAAAAATAAAGGCTCCAATAGAGGGTTTTCACAGCAATGTCATGGAAAAAAAAAAACATTTTTGCTTCCCCAAAGAACCTTTCAGGGAACAGTTCTCAATTTTAATAATCTAAAGAACCTCTTGTACAATGGAAATATTCCAGGGATGTTCAAGGTTCTTCGTGGAACCATCAATGCCAATAAAGAACCTTTCTTTTTAAGAATAAAGAACATTTTAAGAACCTTTTTTTCCACTATAAAGAACCTTTTGTGCAATGGAAAGTTTGTTAAAGTTTCCTTATGTGTAAAAAAGGACTGGAGCGTGACAACAGGGATAAGATCCAATTGCAAGCTTTATTGTACAGATCGTGGTCAAGATAGGCAGGGTCGAACACCAGCAAACAACAATATCCAGGGCAAGGCAAAAGAGAAATCCAAAACACAGGCAATGGTCAAGGCAGGCAGCAAACAATCATAAAACAAGAACAGTCCAAAGTCCAAAACACAGGCAAGGCAAAAACAAGACAATGTAAACAAGGAAAACGCTCAGTAGTCTCCAATAACAGTGGAACAAGACTTCGCAAAGGCCTGTTTGGCATGGCCCTCTTTATATGGCTGCCAAACAGGAAGTCACCATAGAGGAAGCAGAGGAAGCAGTAACAGTCAGTACTTGGGCAGGGGCTCCCTTTGCTGGTGTGGTGTTACAGAATCCCCCCCTCTGGGAGCGACTCCTGGCACTCAAAAAAAAAAAAACAGTCCAGGAGGGTGGTGGGACCGAGATAGACCAGGGGGTTGGGTTGGGTTGGAGGTCCAGGTCCGTGCAGAGGGAGTGGACCTGGATCATGGAGCAGTGGAGGACCTGGATCATGGAGCAGTGACCGACAGTGAAACACTGGAGGACCTGGGCTGAGGAGTAGTGGCAGACAGTGAAGTACAGGAGGACCTGGGCCATGGACCAGAGGCAGACTGTGGAACAGTGAAGCAGAAGAAAACCTGGTTAGATACAGAAGATGGAGACATGGCGGAGCCGGCAGGGCAAGATGGCCAGGTGGAGCCAGCAGAGCAGGGAGCCATGGCGGAGCAGAGACATGGACAGACCACTTGACTGTGACAGAATAGGTAGAGAGCTCTTGAGCAGCTTCCACAGCCGCAACTGGACAGACAGTGAGTTCATGAATGGCCTCCATGGCCGTGACATGTGGCACAGTGAATTCATGAACGGCTTCCTTGGCCATTACATAACAATCAGAGAGTTCATGACTAGCCTCCTTGGCTGTAACATGGCAGGCGGAGAGTTTGAAAGTGGGCACCACCACCTCGGGAGGTTCTGCAGCAGAAGCCGCCACCTCTGGAGGCACTGGAGTAGACTCTTGGACAAGAGAGGCCTCAGGGGCAAGTTCATAGACAGGAGAGGCCTCCGAGGCAGATTCGTGGACAGGAGAGGCCTCAGGAGCAAATTTGTGGACAGAAGAGGCTTCAGGAGCGCAGTGTGTAGCCCACACGCTCAAAATGGCGACCGCCATTACAGGAAGGGCAGCAGAGGGTGGCAGGACCTCTAAGATGGTGGGGCTTGAGAGTGCTGACGTCCCCGGGATGCCTACAGCTCTCACCAGCATCAGTGTTATGTCCATCACGCTAGCTATCAGTCTTTTCAGTCTTGGTCAAAGCTCCGCATCTGCAGGAGCTTGGGTACTATAGCCCCCCCAAAAAAAATCCTTTGGGGAAATTTTGGTGACTGCCATGATGTGGCGAGGCTCAGGTGAGGTGGCCATCTTGCAATGAGGCTCTGGAATGGCGACCATAATGTGGGCAGGCCCTGTAGATTCTGGTTTGGTAGGCATGACGTGAGCAGATTCTGGCTTGGCAGGCATGACGTGAGCAGGCCCTGAGGTAACAGACATGACATTAGCGGACTCTGGATTGGTAGACATGATGTGACCAAGCTGTGACTTGGTAGACATGACATGAGTAAACTTAACTGGCATGACGTGAGCAGGCCCTCGATTAGTAGGCATGACATGAGCAGGCCCTCGAGTAGTAGGCATGATGTGAGCAGGCTTTGGAGTAGCAGGCATGACGTGAGCAGACTCTGGTAGGGGTGCCATTTTGTGTACAGGTTCTGGAATGGCAGCCATCTTGTGAACAACTCCAGACATGACGTGCAAATACTCTGGTGTGGCAGATACTGGAGGATAGCAGGGTTCCTCATCAGAAATCCCCACAGTAAATGCAGAGCCACTCATCCACAAAGCAAAGTCAATATATTGTTCAAGTGTCCAGTGAGGGGTCTGATGTGGCATTAAACATGAAATTTCTTGTTTTAAGCAAAATGAAAATGTCTTTGAGTGCCACATCATTAAAGTCCACCACATGACATAGTTCACAAAAGTCCATAACCTAATCTTCAATACAACGATTACCTTGACAAAGGCGAATGAGGCGAGATACTGGATCCATGGTTGGTCTGGTGTTTGAAAAAGCTGCTGGATCTGTGGTAGGCGAAGTCTTCTGTAAAAAAGGACTGGTTTGTGACAACAGGGATAAGATCCAATTGCAAGCTTTATTGTACAGATCGTGGTCAAAGTAGGCAGGGTCGAACTCCAGGAAACAACAATATCCAAAACAGATATTGCAAGGCAAAAGAGAAATCCAAAACAAAGGCGATGGTCAAGGCAGGCAGCAAACAATCATAAAACAAGAAAACAGTCCAAAGTCCAAAACACAGGCGATGGTCAAGGCAGGCAGCAAACAATCATAAAACAAGAAAACAGTGTAAAGTAGGGATGCACGATATGAAAAATTTTAACCGATACTGACAACCGATAATTAAGTCCTTCTCATGGCTGAGACCGATAACCGATAAATTACATTTTTATATTATAATTTTCATATAATCTGCAGTTTGTGCACCCAGGAGAATACAAAATCTAAGATGCACTGATGAAACTGATATTTTAGTAGCTCTGGCCTAACTATAATAGCAAACATCAGTCCTGACTCTTCAAATGTTTTTATTTTTTGTGTAAGGCACCACAATACTTAGTAACAGAAATGGTTTAACAGAACTATGACAGAACTATGGTTTATCTGCAATTAACAACTCATTAACAACAAATTTATATTCAAATATTTCATGCATAAAGAAATGCATCTATTCAACCTTTTTAGTGCATAAGGATGAGGAAGTTATATAGGGACTTTAAGCAACAGCTGCGAATGGAACGGCTACGTTGACCGGAAGTAAGCTGTTACACCGCCGTAGCCGAGAACATAAAAATCATTAAGCAACCTAAACAAGATGGCCCAACGCGGCATTCAGTCATTTATTTAAATACAAATGATGGATTATGAGGAGGATGTTTAGGCAATAATTACATTGTTCTCTTCACATATCTTTAGTCTCGGTGCTACTTGAGGTGCTGTTGCTAATAGCAGACATATATGAAAGACTAATGGTAGAATCGTATACTGATGGAATTAAATGGTATATACCATAAAATGCAACATTTAACTACATAAGCTGTCACGTTGTAACGACTACGGCAAAGCAGCTGTTCTCCCATAGTAGACAGTTACAGTAGAACACAGCGAAGTAGCAGCTGAAGTCGCGAACGCACAATATGACGTTGGAATGCCGTTGCAGCAGTGTAGGCTGCTTAAAGTCCCTAATTATTATTTTCTTTTAATACAGCTTCGCCGCGATGACGACCTTTCAAGTGAGATATAAGATTTGTTGTGTTAAAACTTGACGCCTTTTTTCCTCCTCTCAGAATCCTTGCTCAACATGCGTTGCAAATAGCAATGGTATTGTCCTCCTCTGCCACCGAGAAAACCTTCCAGACTGGCGAAGACATGTTCACAAATGTTGATGTAATGAGCGCGACACAAGCTGAGAGTCACTGCAGTTTAAAGCTGCAGTCACTTGCACTCGGAAAGTGGATGACTCCCAGATAAATCAGACTGATTGATTGATTTACTAGCAAGCATACTTTATCGGATCTAGCTATCGGATTTCATTTATTTATCGGAGCGGGTCATTTTCACCCATATCGGTCGATAATTTATCGGTCCTATAAATATTGTGCATCCCTAGTCCAAAGTCCAAAACACAGGCAAGGCAAAAACAAGACAAGGCAAACAAGGAAAACGCTCAGTAGTCTCCAATAACAGTGGAACAAGACTTCGCAAAGGCCTGTTTGGCATGGCCCTCTTTATATGGCTGCCAAACAGGAAGTCACCATAGAGGAAGCAGAGGAGCAGTAACAGTCAGTACTTGGGCAAGGGCTCCCTCTGCTGGTGTGGCGTTACATTATGAAACCTGTAGATGCCAATAAAGAATCGTAATATTTAAGAGTGTATGTTGCGTTTTGCCAACAAATCAGAAATGAAGCTGGGATGCAAACGCCAAAATGTATTAGTTTACAAATCATGGGAAAAATGCATTTTGAGGCCATAACATAGTGTTGTGCAAAGGAAATAAGTATTTATTAACTAACAGTCTGCCCCCATAATAATAATTTGTGTGAAAAGGAATAAAAGTTGTTGCCATTTTACTGCTACTAGTGTTCATTTCAGCTGGAAACTGCAGTTAATTGTCTGTATAGATGCTTTTTTTGAACTTTGTAAAAATATAGTTAGAATCTATTGTTCACCTGGAGCAGATCTATAGCCAAAACTTTTGGACCTGAGAGCCCTGGATCGAGAGGACTAGAGACAGGAGCATCTGCTGGGATCTAGAGAGGCCTCACTGGATATTCAGTCATGGATATGGAGTCCTTAGATGAAGATCTGGGGTCATGGGGAAAGAAACACGCATTCACCTGTGAACTCCAAATCAAATCAAGGCATACAAGTACTATATGTGCATGCAGATATAACAGATTAAAACAAAACAAAACTATATACGCTTTTTGTCCATTATGAAAATGTCACTTCCCTTAAAAGCACTTCATGATCACTAGCAATTAAAGCAGCAAATCTCATGGGCGTGATAAAAACCATATGTCTTGCCTGGATTTTCTCTTTCAGTTTCGAGTATGATAATGCAAGCACAAAAGCAGCACTCATCATGCAATTTTTTTAAAAGGACTTAATACTTTTATTCAGCAATGATGCATTAAATTCAAAAGTGAAAGTAAAGACAAAAGATTTCTGTTTCAAATTAATGCTGTTCTTTTGAACTTTCTATTTATCAAAGAATCCTGAAAATAAAATGTAACAGTTTCCACAAAAAAACATATGAAGCAGCACAACTGTTTTCAACATTGATAATAATCAGAAATGTTTCTTGAGCAGCAAATCAGCATATTAGAATGATTTCTGAAGGATCATCTGACACTGAAGACTGGAGTAATGATGCTGAAAATACAGCATTAATCACAGCAGTCAATTACATTTTAAAAGAAAAGAGTCTTAAATTTTAAATGATAATAATATTTCATAATATTACTGTATTTTTAATCAAATAAATTAAGCCTGGGTGAGCAGAAGAGACTTCTTTCAAGAATATTTAAAAATGTTTGTAAATCATTTTTGGTTAAATTTATGTTATAATACTGGCAGTTGTAGTTGGCAAAGTTTAATATTTATTACTGTAAACATTAATATGTACCACCAAAATACAGGTGCACTGTACAATGGCCTCTGACTTACATAAATTTGATCACAAAACATTAAAACATTCGCATTAAAATATATTTTAATATTTTACCATAGCAGTTTGTGTATTGTCTAGTTATAAGTAACAGGCAAATTATAAGTAACTTCATATTTTCCATGTGTTTACTTTTTTTTTACTGAACAATATTTTACTTTAAAATGACATGCTTCTTTTTACTACTCTTTCTGAGTATGGTCAGGTAACGAACAATTAATTAAACAAATGATCAGGTTTTTACATGTAGCATTTTTTCTAAAAAATAAAAAATCACAAGCATTTTGTACAGTGTACATAGGAAAAAGAAATTACATTTGAAATTGCAACATTGATCCCGGGTTCACCTGTTGAACCGGAGTCACATCTCAGAACGGAGCACATAAAAAGACATGCCATGTCTGACCTGAAGCACAAGACTGAAAAACAAGAAGTCAAACAGCAGCCAAACAAAAGCAATCATCTTTTGATTAAAGCTAAGCATCCCCACCTGCCGCAGCAGACCACGTCTTTCATCTAAATTCCAGAGCTCAGCGTCTGACCCCCGCTTTGTGTCTGTTATTTCCGGACAAAATCCCACAGAATCCTGGGATTGTTGTCTGTGCCCCCAGCGCAGCAGCGGGTGGAGGTAAACCTGACTCGGGCCTGAAGAACTCACCTTTCATTAAAACAGCAGAGCAACAGGACATACATCATAATGCATCTTCCTGAGAACAGAAGAACACTCAAGGGGAGCAAACACGTGTGAACGGGGTGAAAAAAAATCTTGAATCAAAATTTTGCTGTAAAAAATGTCCGTATCATGACTTCACACAAACATCACCTTATTAAAATGCACAAATTTGTGTAATATATTAAAAGTTACATAAACCTCAAAAAAAAAAAAAAAAAAAAGAAATTTATAGCTGGAAGGCTAGAAATTGTCAAGAGGTTAATTATTTAATAAAGTATTTCATAAAAAATCTGGTGTTTGCAAGCGAACTTTTTAAAAAATAAATGAAAATAATAAAAACAAATTCTACAAACTCTAAAAAGCAGGCAGCAATATATGTGAATATATATATATATATATATATACATTTAGTTATAAATGCTGACATTTATAGCATGCCCCCAAATGTTTTTAAATATATATTTTGTTTTATATATGAAAAAAATATTTCTAATGCAATAGGCAGCAATATAGTTAAAAAAAAACTAAATCTATTTATATATTATATAATATTTTATTTTATATAATGTACATATTGGTTAATGTTAAGTTCAACATTTACTAAAACATTATTAAAATAATTTTTTAATCTGTTTTATCTGTTAACATGAGTTAAATCACTGTGAACTAACATGAAAATGAACATTTCTATTTACTAACATTGACAAATAAATGCTGTAAAATATATTGTCCATTGTTAGAATTGCATTTTTCTATTTCCACCACATATATACAAATGACAGGTGGTTGCTGTTTTTAAAAAAAAAAAAAATTTAGTTTTTACATTTTTAAGATTTGAATTGAACACTGAACATTATTTGGTGAACACCACAGGAGCATTTCATGTGAACAAGGCGATGTCTGTCGCTGTAGGAAGGTGGAGAAGTTTACGATAATATTTATCCAGACTCTCCATGCAGTTAGGAGTTTAATTGAATTAAGCAGAAGCTTTAGTGGAGGATGAGGAGGTCGGGAGGCCAGTGCTGTCACATCAGCCTAACATAGAGAGAAGAGACTTCAGTTTATCATGATTCAGGCAGAATGCTTGGATGTGTTTTAGTCTTTTCTGTAATGATGTTTTTAGCATATGAAATAATACTTTAAATGACACATTTTTCTCTTGGACCAACTCACATTCATTAGCTTAGAAACGCAGAGACCATGCTTGACTGAGTTATCAGTCATAAATCTGTCTCCATCATTATCTTTAATCTGCGTTGCTTTTCCTCAAACAAAAGAATGTTTCCTTTATCCAAGCTTGCAGTAATCCCAGCAGCATATAATGCATGTTTTAATAAGAGTTTGGATTGGACTCTGTCCCCTGCAGTATCTTCATCTGGATTTCCATGTCGACCTGTTCTGTCTGAGGAGATTCTTGGTGGGATTTGGAGAAATGCAAACCATGTGGATGCTGATACCACAAAACCACAGGCTTTCTGTCTCTCATTCTCTCACAAACAGCGTTCCCAGCTCACCTGGAATCATATGAATCTTTCATTTGGATTTCTGAATTCCTTTTCCATGTCTCTCGTTTAAGTTAACAAAAAAACAAAAAAAATCACTTTTATTGGCTTACAAAACAGATGTGTGTGTGTGTGTGTGTGTATTTTCCATCACATGAATCAGTAATATTTTAATTTATAATATAATTATTATATTATTGTAAAATAAAGTTATAATTTATATTTTATAATATTATAATATAATGATATAATTTTTTATAATATTATAATAATTTATAATATCATATAAAAATAGTTATAATTATATAAAATTTCACAATATTGCTGCATTTACTGTGTTTCTAATCAAACAAATGCAGCCTAATAATGTTTTTAAATAATTATTATTATTCTTTATTAATAATATATTTTTTTATTATTATTTATCATTTCATGGCCTTCTGTCAGGGTATATAGTTAATGAAAACTAAAACAGAATTTAAAAAATTTAAAAAAGAAGAAAAAATACATTATTTGAAATAAAATGAACAGAAATTAAATATTAAAAATATCATTTACATTTAATCATTTAGCAGACGCTTTTACCCAAAGCAACTTACAAATGATGACAATAGATGCAATCAAACGAACAGATAATTGAAAATATTTTTTTTAAATAAATTTTTATTTCAACTATTCGTCAAAGACTCATTTTTGATGAGTTTAACTTGATGTACTACAATAACAGGCAAAATAAAAAAAGCTTAATAAAAATCATTTTAAAAAATAATATTTTTTTAAAAGTATACAATAAATAAATCCAGTTCTTGTACAATTATTATACATGCAAACAAATCGTATAGAGGCGTATGAGTGGCACTTTCCTAAGCAAAACTCAGTTTAAGCTAATTTTATTTACTTATATGAAAAGTCTTAGGCCTAGCGGTAAATAATTTACCATATCTGCCTCCAAACATGATCTTTTCCACCAAATCAGCCACTTAGACAGGAGACCATTCACCTTTGCTTTTCTGTTCTTTTCAGAGACTGTTTATCTGAAATAGATGATACCACAACAATATACGTAAATCTACAGTATCACACAGCTGTTCGGAAAGCACTTTTATCAGTGTTTGTCTTACTAAAGGACTTCAAGCTGGAACCCTCCATGTTGGGATCAGTATCAACAGTCAACAGTTGTTTTTCCACCGCGGATCCAAATCCTCCTTTTATTGCCGAATGCTCTTTAGACCTCAGGTGTTCATCACACAACTTTTCTGCCTTGATTCTTCTCCTCTCTCCCCAACTAATAACAAACCAATCAATACATAGAGCACATTTAATGTCTTCATTCTTCTGCGCTGCCTTGGGAGCCGACCTTTGCTGGCTTGACTCACAAGTGCCTTAAGTGAAAAATCAGTTCGGTATTGCGGCATGGCCTTTGCGCGGATTTGGGAAAGGTTGGCCGATTTCATAAGAATTCACAACAGTTTTTCCTCCACAAATCGTTGTTAATAAGTTTTTGGCTGATCTTTCCCCTGAAGAGCGTCCGCACCTCTCAGATGGCTATTGATATTCTGCTGCTGAACTGAGTGAATTAATGAAGCTCACACAGGTTAGGCGCTCTGCCTGCTTCCCTGAGTTATCATTGGCAGAACGCTTGCTTTTCCATAATGTCATCCTGTGGCCTGTGAACCCATATTGATTTCACTGTTCAATTTTTCCGTCAGTCAAACAGCAACTAAACAAAGTAACTCATGAAAGTTACTTAAATCTGTGTAGAAGTTCAAAAAATTGAAAGCCACCACAACAACTCTTCCTGAAGAGGCCAATAGTCACACATTTTAGTATTTTTCATGCATTTGACTGTTATCACTACTGTTGTTCATAAGCTTCAACATTAAACTTTGGTGAGTAACATTTTGCACAACTTTACCTTAAGCGATTTTCACCTTTTGATTTTCTTATTTTCACATGCTGGATGATATATATATATATATAAAAATTATATGTATGTATGCATGCATGCATGTATGTGTGTATATTATATTATATTATATTATATTATATATTATATTATATTATATTATATTATATTATATTATATTATATTATATATTATATTATATTATATTATATTATATTATATTATATTATATTATATTATATTATATTATATTATATTATATTATATTATATTATATTATATTATATTATATTATATATATTAACTGAAATAGAATGAAACAAACTTATTTTTAATAATTAAAACTAAAATGAAAAAGCACAACAACAACAAAAAAAAAAGACAAAAACTAATTCAAAATATTAATAAAAACTCCCAGTCAACTAAAATAACATGCCTTCTGGTACCACAAAATTGTTAGAGATGGTTAAATAGTTAATGTGTGAATATTAAATTGTTAAGATTAAAATATGCTCCTCGTATTACATCAATTAAGCTCTTCCACAAAAAGAAAATAAATAAATAATGCAGCCTGTAAACAATAATATAAAATAAATACATATATAAATAAAAATAAAATACATATAAATAATAAATGTTTAAAATTCTATAAATATATTATAAATAAAAATATAAAAAGAGCAATATAAATAAATTAAAACATCCTTTTGATGCACAAAATTATTAATACAAAAACGTAATTTTATTTTATTGAACTGAATTGAATTGAATCGAATCGAATCGAACTGAATACAAACAGGTCAGTGGTTTTTTCAATCACTGTGCCAAAATGCTCTCTCCTGAATCCTGATACTAATGGGACATTTGAGGACAATCAAACACTTTAAAGCCAAAATAAAGTTTTATGTAAATAATATAAATAAAAATAAAAATAATCCGGAATAATGGGACACTTGAGGACAATCAAACACTTTAAAGCCCAAAGTGAGTTTTACGCCTCACCTTTGCCCCCTAAATGAACCCAAGAAGGACCTTTGAGTTCCCAGCTGATCCCGGCGCTCACAGACTCATTACAGGAGAGCAGGGATTTCTGGCCGCTGCCCTGGCAACCCAGGATGGGAATGAGCATGAGAGCGAGACAGCGAGGCTGAGGAGGAGCGGAGGGGGTCTGCGGTGTGGAGCCGCTTACACGCCGCCCGCGGACTATCCACATGCTTCTGTCGCGAGGAACTCCAGGAACGCCGCAGAAAAATGCCTGGAATTCCTGATGGGAATCTGATCAAGCTCACAGCTAGAAAGGAAGTCCTGCTTATGAGGAACTAGCCGAGCCTGTCTGAGTCCGCCGGCAGCGCTCAAGCATATCTGTAGTGGTTAAAACACATTTTAACTTTACAAAGTTGCACAGAGTTAATATCTGATGTGAAAGCATCTGCCAGAGCTATGAATATACAGTGGAAAGTTGCTTTTCCTCTTCTTGATTTTGAGTATTTACGTGTTCATATGCAATATCAAAGTAAAGTGATTCTTTAAGGGAACTTTCCTGTCCCTTTGGATGTTTTTACAGAAAAAATTTAGAAAAGAAAAGAAAAGAGTAAATAAATAAAAAGGTGATTAAATAAAATGCTCGCATAAAATTCAAGATATTGATGTTTGCCTACAAAACTACCTCTGGATCTGCACCCCTTTACCTAAATTCATTACTTCAGACTTATGTGCCTCTAGAAGCTTTCGCTTTATCGTTCATCTTTCACTGACTTTTACATTAACTGTTCCCACCTGGTGGAATGACCTGCCCGACTCAATCCGAGCAGCTTCAAGAAATTGCTAAAAACACATCTCTTCCATCTTTATTTGACCCTCTAACTCTAGCACTCTCTATTCTAATTCTATTTCATCTATTTGTTTTCTTTTTTATTTAAAAAAGAAAACACTTTACATTTTAAGACTTGCACTCTATTTGTTTTCTAAATGCTTGTTTTCTTAAAAAAAAAAAAAAACCCTCTAACACTAGCTTTCTCTATTGTTTTTCTATTCTATCTATTTTTATTATTATATAATTAACAAAAACTATTTGTTTTCTGCTTGTTGTCTTTAAAAATGCCTCTAGCACTATCTTTCTATATTCTTTGTCTATTCTATCTATATTTGTTTTCTTTTTAATTATTTTTTAATTAAAAAAAAAAAAACCTTGCTACATGTACTGCGTTAAGCTAACTGAGACTTGTTACAGCACTTGTATATCATTGCTCGTGTTGATTTTGATTGCTTCCATTGTCCTCATTTGTAAGTCACTTTGAATAAAAGTATCTGCCAAAATAACTAAATTTAAATGTAAATAAACTCTGTGATTCTTAAGAGAACCTTCCTGTCCTTTTGGGATGTTTAAAAATAAATAGAAAGTAGATAAAATAAATTAGGTGATTTTTAACCTCTTAACTGTCACCGTCCGCCCTGTGGGACGCCTACCTTTACTTCACTATTTTACAATTAAATCCTAATCTAATCATGACAAACTATATATCGTTGGAAAGGTCTAAGACTCCTAAATAGGTATTTTACCAATTTTTCTGTTAAAAAATTATGTAGGAAAAGTGATAGATTAATTTATGACAAGAGTGCACCAGAAAAAAATCTACATCATAACAGGAATTCTGACCTTTGTCACAGAAAGTCTTCTTAGTTGCCTTTTTCTCTATCACGAATTAGAAATCAGAAGAAATTATTTATCAGTAGAAAACTTAAAATTTCAAAATTCATCCTTTGAAACCCATTTTAAAATCAGACATTGCATTAACATGGAAATGGTACATTAAAATCACGTTACAAAATATTTTCATTCATGAATTATAAAAATTTAAGTTTGGATAGTGCACTATAATGTCTCTGTTCAAAACTGTGAGTGACAGTTAAGGGGTTAAAGGAAATGTTTTTAAATAAAT